>NC_040044.1:28620090-28670712 GCF_003713205.1 Coffea eugenioides | reverse complement strand
TAGACTCAGAATGGATTCTAAACCTATGGAGCGAAATTCAGAGGGGTTTACAGTTCTTTGAGGGATGACACCCTTCTGGGATATCCAGGAGTATTTGTCTTTCGCAGCATCATCAAAGAATGTAGGAGGAGGGGCTGATTTTGGAGGCGGTTGAGAAGATGTCCCCTGTCCAGATTCAGGCTGAGAGGAGGGTTGTGGTGTAGGCCGTGACATTTGACCCTTGATAGCTCCTCTTTTGAAGCGTTTGGATGTCCGTTTGACAGTGGGAAGACTCTCATCCTCATCCCTGAGTGGATGCTTGCGTCCGGCAGTAACTTTTCCTCCCCTTAGATTCACCATTGTGCGAAATGTGTGGAATGAGGGATGCAAATGATGCACACAGCAGTAGGGAAGTGAATCGTACAGAAATTTTGGGACACAAAGTCCTTGAACAAGATTTGACAGAGCAGTTATGAGAAAGTAGGGTTTTGAGGGAAATTTGGGAATTTACGAAATGTTTTGCGATTCGATGAAATAATTAGGAGAAATGAATCGCAATCAATCAGGAAAAGTTTTGTTTGAGTCAATTTGGGAATGAGAGCTTCAGAATGGTATGAATTTGAGAGTGAGAAATGAGAGGGTTTTCGTCCGAGAGGAAATAGAAAAAAAATTTGAAGCAAATGAGGGAGAAAGTTGATTTAAAAAGTGAGCCGTTGCACTGTCGGACGGCCGAACGAAGTTTTGCGTCCGACAGTTGCGTCCGAACAGGCGCAATTCTGGAAAATGGCTGAAGAACATTATCGGACGTCCGTTCATCTTCTTTCGGACGTCCGAAGACTTTGAGAAATTTTAGGATGATTTTTCGATTATTCCTAATTTTGATCTTAGATGAATGAACTGATCTAATGGCAGAGCTTTGGTAAAAATATCAGCAAATTGATCTTTAGAACAAACATAATTTACACATATGTCACCTTTTTGAACAAGATCACGAATAAAGTGATGCTTTATATCTATGTGCTTTGTCCTAGAATGATGAATAGGATTTTTGGTCAAATTTATAGCACTAGTATTATCACAAAATATAGGCATGCAGTCATACAACAATCCAAAATCATTCAAAGTGTGCTTCATCCATAAAAGTTGAGCACAACATGCACTAGCGGCAATATATTCCGCTTCGGTTGTAGACAAAGATATTGCATTTTGCTTTTTGCTAAACCAAGAGACTAAACAATTTCCAAGAAAATGACAAGTTCCACTAGTACTCTTTCTATCCACACGACAACCTCCAAAATCAGCATCCGAATAACCATATAGTGCAAACTCATTAGATCTAGCATACCAAAGACCATAGTCTAATGTACCTTTCAAATACCTAAAAATTCTTTTTACAGCATTCAAATGTGAGTCTTTTGGACAAGATTGAAATCTAGCACACAAGCAAACAGCAAACATAATATCAGGTCTACTTGCGGTTAAATAGAGTAGACTTCCGATCATACCTCTATATTGCTTTTCATCCACATGATTACCTTCTTCATCTTTGTCAAGCTTTGTAGAAGTGCACATTGGAGTTCCAACTTGCTTTGAGTCCTCCATGCCAAACCTTTTCAGCAACTCCTTGGTATATTTTGCTTGATTTATAAAAATTCCCTCAAGAGCTTGATGTATTTGAAGTCCAAGGAAGAAATTTAATTCTCCCATCATACTCATTTCAAATTCACTTTGCATAGTGGTGGAAAAATCCTTGCATAGATACTCATTAGTAGCACCGAAAATAATATCATCAACATATATTTGCACAATAAGAAGGTCATTCAACACTTGCTTAGTAAAAAGTGTGGTGTCCACAACACCCCTTTTGAAACTATTTTCAATCAAAA
The DNA here is from genome assembly GCF_003713205.1 of Coffea eugenioides. Lineage (NCBI taxonomy): Eukaryota > Viridiplantae > Streptophyta > Magnoliopsida > Gentianales > Rubiaceae > Coffea > Coffea eugenioides. The sequence continues at coordinate 28,668,847 of NC_040044.1, read as the reverse complement.
AACCACTTAGTCTTTCATACCAAGCTCTTGGAGCTTGTTTTAGACCATATAAAGCTTTAGATAGTTTAAACACATGACTTGGAAATTTTGTATTTTCAAAACCGGGGGGTTGATCCACATATACTTCTTGATCAATAAAACCATTTAAAAAGGCACTTTTAACATCCATTTGAAACAATTTGAAGCCTTTAAAGCATGCAAAAGCAAGAAGCATTCTAATAGATTCTAATCTTGCTACGGGAGCAAATGTTTCATCAAAATCAATTCCTTCTTCTTGTGCATATCCTTTAGCAACTAATCTGGCTTTATTTCTTACAACAATACCTTTATCATCTAACTTATTTCTAAAAATCCACTTTGTGCCAATGATAGGCTGATTTTGAGGTCTATCAACAAGTGTCCAAACTTCATTTCTTTCAAATTGATTAAGTTCCTCTTGCATTGCCAAAATCCAGTTTTCATCCTTTAAAGCATCATTGACATTTTTGGGTTCAAAAAGAGACACTAAAGCAAAATTGTCAATCAATTTTCTAGATGAGGAACGAGTGTTTACCTTCTCGGATGGATCACCAATTATAAGCTCTTTTGGATGATTTTGGCTGAATTTCCAAGCCTTGGGAAGATCTTTGAGTGAATCATCATTTTTGTCTTCATCTTCCTCTTCTTGATCATTATGAACTTCATTTTCCATTTCAGTTGCTGCTGGTTTAGAACTTCCTTCATTTCCAATTGACAGCTTTTCCATTCCTGCTCGAACACCTACATCATCATCCTCACACGGACTTTTGGAATTATCATCATTGGTTTCATCAAATGTTATATGTATAGCTTCTTCAATCACAAGAGTCCTTCTATTAAAAACTCTATATCCTCTTTTATTCTCACAATACCCCAAAAATATTCCTTCATCAGATTTTTTATCAAACTTACCAAGATGTTCCTTTAGATTCAAAATAAAACATTTACAACCAAATACTTTGAAATAACCAACTGTAGGTTTCTTATCAAAAATCAGCTCATAAGGAGTTTTCTTTAAGATAGGTCTCAAGAGAATTCTATTCATCACATAACATGCAGTGTTTACCGCTTCAGCCCAAAGATATTTAGGCAACCTACATTCATTTAACATAGTTCTAGCAGCCTCTTGGAGAGTCCTGTTTTTCCTTTCTACAACACCATTTTGCTGTGGAGTTCTTGCAATAGAAAACTCATGAGTTATGCCATTATGATCACAAAATTCTGGAAAACCACAATACTTGAATTCTGTTCCATTATCACTTCTAATTCTAACAATTTTTAATCCAAGCAGATTTTGCACTTTAGCAAACAATGAAGTGAAATTCTTGAATGCATCATCCTTATGAGCAAGAAATATTACCCAAGTGTATCTAGAATAATCATCTACAATCACAAAACAGTATTTCTTACCACCCAAGCTAGAGATTTGAGTAGGGCCAAATAAGTCAAGATGCAAGAGTTCTAAAGGTTTGGAAGTAGATACACACTTCTTTGGTTTAAAAGAAACTTTTGTTTGCTTTCCAAATTGACATGCATCACATATTTTATCCTTTTCAAAACTGATTTTTGGCAAGCCTCTAACTAGCTCCTTTTTCGAAATTTCCTTTAGTAACTCCATGTTAAAATGACAAAGTCTTCTATGCCACAACCAAGGATCTTCATTTGAAGCTTTAAGACATGTTAAGCTAGAAGAATCAATTTTATCAAGAACCACAATATAAATGTCGTTGAACCTCTTACCTTTGAACACAACATTGTATTTGGAATCAAGTACAATGCATTCATGCTTTCTAAACAACACATTCAAGTCTTTATCACACAATTGACTAACACTAAGCAAATTATAACCCAAGTTATCAACTAAGAGCACATTATGAACAAAAGTTTCACCATCCTTACCAACATCACCTATTCCAATTGTTTTAGCTTTCACATCATCACCAAATGTCACTTTTCCACTTGATCTTGATTTCAGCTTTATGAACAAAGAGGGATCACCGGTCATATGCCTTGAACAACCGCTATCAATGAACCATTTGGACTTGTGTGAGCATTTTTCCTGAAAAGAGAAAGTGTTTGGTACCCATTTTAATTTTTGGGTCCATAATAGTTAGCATTATATCTAACTAACCACATGCATTTCATCCCTTTGTTCAGATTTCTTTTCACATAGCAATCACTTTTCAAATGCCCTCTTTGACAACAAAAACCACACATAATGGAAGAGTCCTTAACATGTACTGGTTTGACATATCTTAATCCACCTTTTCTATATGTTGTGAAACCATGTGCATTTTTGTTGTGTGCAAATGTTCTTTGAAAAATAGTAGGATGTGTAGGTGACATGTTCCTTTTGATAAACTCCTGCTTTCTTGCTTTTAACGTCTCATCCAATTTGTCCATTCTCCTTTTTAAATCACCATGTCTTTCCTTCAGCAATTTACAAATATTTGTCTTTCTATCAAGCTCATTCTGAACATCAAATCCGGCTCTTACAAGACATTCATTGTCAGTTTTTAGTTGTTTATTTTGTTGAAGGAGACATGCATTTTCATGAATGAGAAAAGCAATTTTCTGTTTTAGCTGCTTGTTCTTATCATAAGATTCCTTCAAAGCATTATGCAGTTTTTCAACAAATGATTCAAGATCATCATCTTCTTCATCATCACTTTCAGATTGAGAGTGTATGGAAGTTACCTCATTATCTCCTATAGCCATGAAGGCCATTTGAGCTGATTCTTCCTCTTCTTCAACTTCCCCTTCAGAGTTGCATTCATTCCAAGTAATCTGGAAGTTGTTGAATCTTGGCTTTCGATCAGCTTTTCCATCTTTCATTTTCTTCATGGGGCATTCGTTTGCATAGTGTCCAGGCTGTCCACATTCATAGCATTTGTCCACTTGCTTCTTGTTGAATTCTTGTTTTCCTTTGTTCCTTGCATTTGATGAATAATTTTGGAATTGATTGCTAGGTCCTCCCTTTCTGAACTTCCTTTTATTCAAGATTCTTTTGAAGCCTCTTGTGATGAGAGCAAGATCATTATCATCACCATCCGAATCTTCATCATCCAAGTGAGCTGGATCATCTTCACTTTGAGTAATCTTTAGAGCAATATTTCTTTTTGCTCTAGCATCCTCTTCCTCCTGCACTTTAGATTTCAGTTTTAACTCATAAGAGGTTAGTGAGTTAATGATAGATTCAATAGGCACAGAACTTAAATCCTTAGCCTCCTCTATTGCAGTCACTTTATTTTCCCATTCTTTGCCCAATGCATTGAGAATTTTTCTGTTCTTTTCTCCCAAGGTGTACTCTTTGCCCAACACCTCGAGATCTTTGATCAAGTCAGTGAACCTGCAAAATATTTTGTCAATATCCTCAAGAGGTTCAATCTTAAAAGATTCATACTTTGTGACCAAGATGGCCTTTCTCTGTTCTCTCACATTGTCACCACCCTCATGGATTTCTCTTAACTTATCCCACATTTCTTTGGCTGATTTACAGCCTTTCACTCTAATTGATTCATTTGAATCTAAGGCACTATAAAGAACATTCATGGCCTTGGCATTCAATGTGAGGTTAGTCCTGTCTTGAGCATTCATTTCAGCTCTCATTTTTGGCCGAAGCAGCCCTGTATCTGCATCAAGAAAGTTAGCTTCATGCGGTCCTTCACTCACAATAAACCATAGTTCAATATCAATAGATTGTAAAAAGATAATCATCCGTTCTTTCCAGCTAACATAGTTAGAGCCACTGAACATGGGAGGCCTAGTAACAGATTGCCCCTCAACAAACATAGCATGACTGGTTGTCATCTTTACTCCAAGCCGTTAGAGCTTAATCTCAAGGAGACCAAGCTCTGATACCAATTGTAAGTCCCAAAGACAACCAAGAGGGGGGGTGAATTGGGTTATTCAAAATCTTAATCAGATTTAGACAATTTTTGCTAAATGAAAATTTCCTTCTTTTCTAGTAATGATCAACCAAGTAGATTAGAAGACAAGAGCTATATTGATCAGAAACACAAGTATAAACAAGCAATGAGAATTTTATTAAACAGAAAAGTAAATTTGGGGAATCAAACCAAGTGTCTACCAAGCTATCCTCAAACTTGAAGACCACACACTAGGAAGAGCAACTTCTCTTTGATGGAAGACGATCAACTAGATGTACAATGGAGGGAGCACTTCCTCCTTGCCCCAAGCCTCACTTAGTCAAGCTAAGAAGTTTTACAATCACTCAGAAAACCCTCAACAAAGCTACACTAAAGATCCTTTCAATCACAAAAGAAATGCTCACCAGAAATTCACACCACTTTAAAACAAATCTAGCTTTGGAGACTATTTTCTAGCTAAAATATCTCCTGAGATCTTGTAAACAAAGTGTGCAAAAGTCCCTACTTCGTTCAGACCAGTTTGATTTTAAAGGGAACCAGAAATGGGCTTCATCAATGCTTCCAACGGATAGAAGGCAGCTGAAGAGTCAACTAGCCGTTGGGGCTGTCGGACGTCCGACGATCAAATCATCGTCCGAACCAATCGTCCGATGGCATCCAAGTTGACGTTCGGACGTCCGATGCGTCTTGATCGTCCGACACCGCAGCGTCCGATCGTAGGCAGAGAGTTGGCAAGTTAGCTTGGAATTTTTCGGACGTCCGATGCGGTTGATGAGCGTCCGATGGCAAGCGTCCGATCCTTCCGGACGTCCGATGCTTCCTCACGAGCGTCCGACAGAGCTTCCTTCTTGATGCTCTTTATCCTTTCGGACGTCCGACAGATTCCTTTCGGCCGTCCGACGTGAGTATCCTGTTTTTGCTTCTTCTTTTGGTTGAAATGCATTTCATGACCTATTCATACCTGATTCTTTGATATGTAAAGACACTTATAATCGAAGAAGGTTAGATACATTTCAAAATACTTTGTGATCATCAAAACCAAGAATAACATGACTCTAGTTTCAAAAGTAACAAACGGAACTCGATTCTAACTTTTCTATATCAAGTTATAATAGATTTCCCGAGACTGCACAGGAGTTCCTGCAGAAAATTTCACCAGCACTTCCTCTAAATTTTCTTATTTTCCATCCTACAATCAATTACCAATCTCATCTCAATTCAGCCACAATTGTACATACAAATCATAAACTATTAGACACACTTAATTAGGGTCACAATACCCTTCAAATACAACCAATTGGTAGCTCCAAAACCAACCCTAATCATGCTCAAATTAGAAACCCTAAAGCTGAAATTTAGGCACATAAGCTGAAAATTCCTTTAGACAAGTTAAACTACCACATAAAGCCTCAATATTACACATGACAAAGTTATCAAACCATGGCCAATCATAAAGCTTCATATGAGGGCAGAAAATTCACCATAAAACTGAAATTTTCCATGTCACCACCTCAACTCATGGAATATTGCATAAAACTACACATTTAACGACCTTAAGCCACAAATATGCAATTAGTGGAAGCAAAGAGAGATTTCTTTGGCAAGTTACCTTAGAAACACTAGAAAGATGGTAGCTTAGTGTCTTTCCCTCCAAAATTATTCCACCAACACCGTTAAACTTCCTTAGTGAGCACTTGTATGGAGCAGTTTCTAAAAGTAACGGTTAAAACTCAAGATTCAAACTTGGAATTGCAAGACAATACGAAGTTTTCTCTCCTTATTTGGCTCCTCAAGTTTCGGCCAAGACAAGGGAAAAATGGGAAGAAATTAGGTCAAAATTGGTTTTAGGAAAGTTAAGACAACTTTGGTCAAAGTCCCTCTTCCATAGGTTTCATGACACTTGGCCTTTTCTAGAGTTTTCTCTCTTTCCGTTGTCTTCCAATGGTAATTTTATCTAGCTAATTCCTAATTATCTCCTAACACCTTATAAAATAATATCTTTCAATGGTAAACTTCACCTAGTCGTCAACATTTTATCGCACTTAATGCACTAGCAGGTCCCACGTCCGATATACACTACTAACGTCACAGGAACTAACTTATACTAGAAATATGATTTAAAAACTATACTCACTTATAAAAATGTCTAGAAAATTTAGGTAGTAAAATAAAATAAAGAAAATGCATGAAAAGAAATAGAATAAAAGAATATAAAATAAGAAAATTTTACGGGTTCTCACACTCTCTCTCCCTTAAAGAAATTTTGTCCTCGAAATTTTCTTACCATCGGGATCTATCAAAATCTTAGTTAAACGGTGGAACACGAAAATCGTACCTTCTACATTCTCAGACGAGTTAGGGACCTGATATTGCTCTAGGGAATACACCCGAGTCTGCACCTTCGGTCCAGTTCCTTCCCCCTTCGACTTTCCAGGGTTGGTCTTGGTTAACTGTCGTTCCCACTCCCTTCTCGAGATAGGACTGGGCAATTAGCTATCTGATGATCTGCACTCCCACAACGTAGGGATTTCTTCGCTTTCTTCCAGTAGATATTCTCCGTGTGATTCGGCGCTTCCCACAATACCCGCAGGGACCACGGGAAGCAGAGACCGAGCCTCCCTGTGAGGCACCTCTTGATATCCCCGGAATGTTTACTCCTCCAGTTCCCCTTCCAAACTTAGGAGGTATACTCTTATCCCCTTGCTCTAAGTTGTTTTCAGGAATAGCCCTTTTTTCGCTTGGAAGTTTCTAACTTGAAATCTCGCGCTTTCAACTCGCTGGACTTTCTCCATAGCATCACTAAAGGTGTTGAGTTGGGCTATCGCTAGATCCTTTTGAATTTCTACAATCAGCCCCTGAACAAAATGTCTTATCCACCTTTGCTCAGTCACGATTAGTTCAGGAGCAAACTTCGATAATCGGGTGAATTGGCTTTCATATTCGGCTACAGTCTGAGTTCCCTGGCGAAATCTTATGAACTGATCCTCCTTCTTCTCCTGAATTAGAGGTGATAAATACTTTGCATTGAACTCTCTCATGAAGTTTACCCACGTCCTCGATGTCTGTTCTCTTTCCCATTTCAGTCTTATCACATTACCAAGAACGGGTTGCTCCCTCCAATTGGAAGATAGCAAATGTCACTTGTCTCTCCTCAGTATAGTGCAACGCAGCAAAAATATCGATCATCTTCTCTAGCCACTCCTCGGCTACGTCTGGGTCTGGTCCTCCAAGAAATTTTGGTGGGGAGAACTTTTGGAATCGTTCAATGGCTCTATCCTCACCCTCTACATGATTGCCAGGGTTTCCAGGTTGGTTAATAGGATTTTGTCCCTGGTGTTCCACTACATGGGCCAACAGTTCGGTCATATACTGAATAGCAGCGGCTACCTGAGCATTAGGATCTACCCTAGGTTTAGGATTTGGTTCAAGCGTTGGTTTCCGATTACCCCCTTCATTCGAGGGTTGCGTAATTCCGCGTCCACGGCCTCATCCACTACCGGTACCCTCCATTGGTTTAACAAATCTAAGGTCGAAGCTCAATTATAATATTAAAGATAAATATATGCAAGAACAAATGACAAGAAGTATATACAAATAAAAGACAATTATAAATATAACACAACTGTGTCAAACAAATCACACAGTAGCAATCAGTCAGATACAAACAAAAGTAATCCTATGAAAGTAGAGGGATCGTCAAAAATACTATGTACAAACTAGGTCAAAAGTACAAAAACAGCTAACTAAGAGCTTTCCGTAACTACCCTCACACGGGATCAAAACATGGCTCACCTTCTACCTCTCCACTAGCTCCGTCCATACCCTACAAGAATCACACAGTCATTTATATGTTAGACAGGGCTAATCGCACTTAATGAAACCCTAATATATCACACGAACTTCCATAGAATCAAAGTTCTAGTTTGCCCAAGTCATTTCTAATCTAGACTCTCATCTATTTAGTATTTGGGTACAAGAATTCAAAATAGGATAATTCACAATTTGAGCTGTCCAGTCCCAAAAGTAAATCATCTACATTTGAAATTTCTACCTGAAATACCGAACTATTGTCCCCAAGTATCATGATAAAGGTTCGAAACCTATAACAGTTCATGATTCTTAGCTTATGCTCAAAAGAGCACTTAGTCTTTTACACTCATTCATGAAATCAGGACCATAACACTACTCGATCCAATCTCACTACGCGCAGAGACCACGCGAAATAGCTCTGATACCACCTGTGACAGTCTCACCTTCCCCTAGGGCGTACCCCAAGGATTAGCGGACCGCCTGCCCGACTCTCGTCAAGACTACTGAGTCAAATCACTCGGAAACCCTACATAAATGCGTGAAAGAACTGCGAGAACGAACGATCAAAAACTGATTCCTGATGCCACGTCACAATCCGGCCAAAAGTTGGCCGGATTCAAGGCAGCGACCTTCCCAATTTTTTTTCAGGCTGCCCTGCCAATTCGGCCAAGTATCCGGCCAACATTTGGCCAGATATACGGCCAGATTCCTTGAAGAATTTTTCCCTCAAAACTTTTTTTCTTCCGTTCAAGCTTCGCTCATGCCCGATTCCCCAACCGATTCAAGAAAAGTTCACATCACCATAAAAACATACAATTTCAAACAAATACTCTTAAATTACATGATTAACCACTACATATATAGATACATAAGAGTCTTCAACAAATTACTTGAAGTACAAGCCACAAGATCCATACTTATACAATTAGGGTTGCTGTTATTGAGGAGCGTAAACAAAACATGTCTATAATTAGCTAAACTCTTATCTTCAAAATCATAGTTCCCAAAATATTGACGCCTGCAAGAAAAACAAAGGTAACGGGGATGAGATTTCGCCCAATGAGGTACCAAAAGTACAAGCAGTCAAGAATCATGGAGCTTTACTCTTAGTCAGTCAAATATACATATCAAATAAGAAAATGAATAAACATCTCAAATAGGAAGGATACAGATAGATTTCAAGAGCCAAAATCCCACTGCTTTACCAGAGTTTGATCAGGTAGTGGTTGACACTCCGTCAACTTTCAAGATAAAGTATCCAGTCCAATAGAGCACCACTTTACACCAAACTCCATCCACCAAACATACCCCTTACCGGGCCCGAACGCCTCAACAGGAACAGGGGTGGTAATACTCAAGTACACCAGGAATCGAGAGTCTCCAATACTCAAAGATTCCAAAGAAACAGGCCCTCATGATTTGTCAATTTTCCTCGACCAAGCCCCTTGCTGACTCGATTCAATTAACCACTCATGAGGTTGAGTTCAAATTTAACTGGAAGGTCGTTGGATACAAGCCTCCAAACTACATTATATCAGGCACAGGTAACAGATTCAAGTTTATATGGTAAACAGTCAAATAAGCAAGAGAGATAAGTGTAATAAAGTACACCCTCGTCTCGTCCAAAATAAACAGATATTACAGTCATTCAAGTCACGAATTGCAGGTATAAGTAATCAAGTAAGTAACAAGTCATGCGAGTGGTACACTCACCAGATTAAGCAAAAGGACTTCAAAAGTTTCCTTCCCAGGTATGCCTTTGATCATCGACTCGTTCTAAGAATAACCAAGGTAAAACAATTATGGTTTCCACATCCACAACCTAGTGAATGGAGCTCATAAGTAAGACTCGATTACGAGTCAAATACCTATCCAAATGAACTACTAATACAAAGAAAAAATGTGATTTCTGAGTGAAAAGGTAACAGTTGGTCCTAAAGACCCGAACAACCCCAAAACCCTTCACTTCTACCCAAAACCATACCTACAATGATTTAGCAATTTCAAACTTAAAGTGGAAAATGGAAGTAAGAACTGTTCTAAGAAAACAGAATTTTCCAGTTTTGCGCAACACTATTTGAAATATCATATCTCAAGATTCTTAAGTCCAAAATTGATAAACTTTATACCATCGGAAAATAGACACAAAGGGTTACAATTTCCTAGAAGACACATTTGTTAGATTCAGTCCACAAGTTAATCAAATTTGAGTCTCAAGTTGCTGCTTCATCCAGTAAAAGACAGAACAGGTATGCAATTTCAGTCAATTTTGAAAAATCATAGATATTCATGAGAATTGAGAAAAAGGCTGAAATTTTCACGGTTGATAATACTCTGACTCTAGTTTCAAAAGTAACAAACATTACTCAATTCTAACTTTTCTATATCAAGTTATAATAGATTTCCCGAGACTGCACAAGAGTTCCTGCAGAAAATTTCGACAGCACTTCCTCTAAATTTTCTTATTTTCCATCCTACAATCAATCACCAATCTCATCTCAATTCAGTCACAATTGCACATACAAATCATAAACTATTAGACACACTTAATTAGGGTCACAATACCCTTCAAATACAACCAATTGGTAGCTCCAAAACTAACCCTAATCATACTCAAATTAGAAACCCTAAAGGTGAAATTTAGGCACATAAGCTGGAAATTCCTTTAGACAAGTTAAACTACCACATAAAGCCTCAATATTACACATGACAAAGTTATCAAACCATGGCCAATCATAAAGCTTCATATGAGGGCAGAAAATTCACCATAAAACTGAAATTTCCCATGTCACCACCTCAACTCATGGAATATTGCATAAAACTACACATTTAACAACCTTAAGCCACAGATATGCAATTAGTGGAAGCAAAGAGAGATTTCGTTGGCAAGTTACCTTAGAAACACTAGAAAGATGGTAGCTTAGTGCCTTTCCCTCCAAAATTATTCCACCAACACCTTTAAATTTTCTTAGTGAGCACTTGTATGGAGTAGTTTCTAAAAGTAACGGTTAAGACTCAAGATTCAAACTTGGAATTGCAAGACAATACGAAGTTTTCTCTCCTTATTTTGCTCCTCAAGTTTCGGCCAAGACAAGGGAAAAATGGGAAGAAATTAGGTCAAAATTGGTTTTAGGAAAGTTAAGACGACTTTGGTCAAAGTCCCTCTTCCATAGGTTTCATGACACTTGGCCTTTTTTAGAGTTTTCTCTCCTTCCCTTGTCTTCCAATGGTAATTTTATTTAGCTAACCTCTAATTATCTTCTAACACCTTATAAAATAATATCTTCTAATGGTAAACTTTACCTAGTCGTCAACATTTTATCGCACTTAATGCACTAGTGAGTCCCACGTCCGATATACACTACTAACGTCACAGGAACTAATTTATACTAGAAATATGATTTAAAAACTATACTCACTTATAAAAATGTCTAGAAAATTTAGGTAGTAAAATAAAATAAAGAAAATGCATGAAAAGAAATAGAATAAAAGAATATAAAATAAGAAAATTTTGCGGGTTCTCATAGATTTTCGTTTCAGCTGTCATACTTATTTCTTTGACTTTGAGATTTGTCTTGATTTGTTTTATCCTATGGGTTATATTCCTACAAAGTGGCATCAGAGCTTCGCTTGAGATCCTGAGAAATTGAAATATGGATCCAAATTATTTGCACAATTGTCATGTTTTTATCTTTGATGGTAAAAACGATTTTGAGGCCTGGAGGATGATGATGGAAACTTTTTTCAAAATTAGTGGAATTTAGGATATTATTGAAACAGGATATACAGAACTGGCAGTAGGTGTGGAATTATCAAGAGATGCAATTAAAGAATTAGAGAGAAATAGGCAATTGAATTGCAAGGCAATGCACTATCTCAACACTCAAGTTCAGTTGCATGTTGCCAAAAAATTTATAGATGCAAAGTCGGCAAAAGAAGTTCAGACAATTTTGGTGAATTCAAATCAAGTGCTGCTAACGTGAGAAAAATCAGATTACAGGAACTTAGGAGACAATTTGAGTTGGCTCAAATGAAATCCACAGAGTCAGTTAAAGATTTTATTGGCACAATTAAAGAAATTGTCAATGATATGGAGTTCAATGGTGAGAATTTGGAAGAGGTTAGAGTTGTTGAAAAAGTTCCGAGATCTCTAACTACCAAATTTCACACCAAGAAGACGGTCTTTGAAGCCACAAAGGACCTTGACAAATTGTCACTTTCTGAATTGGAAGGCGAATTACTGACGTATGAGATGTCCCTGAATCAGCAGCCATCAGATACAGTAGAGAAGGTGTTACAAGCCAAGGTGGATCACCCAAAAGGAAAAGAGGAGGTGAATCGTATGGACACAAATCAAAAGGACCAGAATTTCAGAGGTAGAGAACGTGGAGGCAGAGGTAACTCTCGTGGTCATGGAAGAGGTAATTATTCTTACCATCCCAGAAACAATTCTAATAGAGATAAGAAAAACAATCACCAGCAAAATCAAAGAAATAATTTTCAAATGCGTGATAGATCTAATGTCCAATGTTATAACTGTGGTAAAATTGGACATTATCAGAATGAATGTTGGTCTAATAAAGAGGTGCATGCTAAATTGGTTGAAAATAGTGGTGATAGATAGGAGACCTTGTTATTTTCTAGTTCTACAACTGAAGAGTCTATGAAGAATAATTGGTTTATTGATTCCAGTTGTAGTAATCATATGTGTGGTAAAAAGGAGATGTTCTCTAATCTGGATGAATCTTTTCATGCATTTGTGAGATTTGGAAATAATGAAAAGGTTCCTGTTCTTGGAAAAGGAAAAATAGAATTATCTTGCAAGATGGGTCTTCGAATTATATTTCTGATGTTTTCTATGTGCTAGGTTTATATCATAATTTGTTGAGTCTAGGACAACTCTTTGAGAAAGATTATGATCTGCATTTTAAATATGGTGATGGCACCATAAGTGATGAAAAATTGGGATTAATTGTTAAGGTAAAAATGAACCGTAATCATTTGTGGCATCTTTCTCTTAACTGTGGTGATTTACCTTGCTTTAATTCCATGACTTGTGATGATTCTTGGTTATGGCATATGCGTTTTGGACATTTGAATTTTGGGAGTTTGAAATTTCTTGCAAGAAAAAAATTAGTTATTGGGTTGCCTTCTGTTGAGTTTCCTGACAAGAAGTGCGAGTCTTGTATTTTGGGAAAGAAGCACAGGGATCCTTTTCCAAAAGGCAAGGCTTGGAGGGCTAATCGACTACTTGAACTGATTCATTCAGATTTATGCTCAGTTGAAGTTCCTTCCAATGGTGGTAGTAAGTATTTTATTACCTTCATTGATGATTTCAGTAGTAAGACATGGGTGTATTTTTTAAGAAATAAATCTGATGCATGTGATGTGTTTAAAAAGTTCAAACATTATGTGGAGAAACAGAGTGGTTACTTTATTAAAATTTTGAGAACTGGCAGAGGCACGAGTATCTTGTTTGTGATGATTATTTGGTGGAAAGTGGTATAAAACATCAATTGACAGCCAGATATACACCTCAATAAAATGGTGTGGCAGAAAGGAAGAATAGAACTGTGATGGACATGGTGAGGTCTATGATGCACTCCAAAGGTATTCTAAATCCTTTTAGGCAGAAGCAGTATCTTGTGCTATTTATGTTTTGAACAGGTGTCCTACTAGATGCAATTTTGGGAAGACCCTACAAGAGGTTTAGACTGGTATAAAACCGGCTATTTCTCACTTCAAGGTATTTGGCTGTCTTGCATATGCGCATGTTCCAGATCATTTGAAAAAGAAATTGGATGACAAAGCAGAGAAGTATATTTTTATTGGATATAGTCATGAGACTAAGGGGTATAAGTTGTTCAATCCAAACACAGGAAAGGTGATTGTTAGCAAAGATGTAGCATTTGATGAACATGGAGTTTGGGATTGGTCCAGAAAAAATCCTGAGACATCGCCAAAGTATCCATGAATTTCTCCCATTATAGGACCGAGTGCTAGTAAGCAAGTAGTGGAGCAAGTTGTGCATTCTCATGGTGATCCCTCAACTTCCACTATTCAGGTTGAGACATCCAACCGACCCCAGAGAGAACGCCGCATGCCAGCCCGATTTGATGATTATGTTGTTGGTAAAGATGATGATTTAACTGATGAAGCGATTGTGATCCTGTTTCATTTGAAGAAGCTGTCAAAGATGATCGTTGGGTTAGTGCAATGGATGAAGAAATTCACGCCATTGAGAAAAATAATACATGGGAGTTAACCACTATCCCACTTGAAAAGAAATCAATTGGAGTGAAATAGGTATATAAGACCAAGTATAAGCCAACAGGAGAGGTGGATCGCTTCAAAGTGAGATTGGTTGTCAAAGGCTATAAGCAGAAGGCAGGTATTGATTATTTTGAAGTTTTTGCATCAGTTGCCAGACTTGATACGGTTCATGTGATTGTATCACTGGCTACAAATAATTGTTGGAAAATTCATCAAATGGATGTGAAATCTGTATTTTTAAATGGTTTTCTTAAAGAAGAGGTATATATTGAGCAACCTGTAGGTTATGTTAGAAAGGGTTAAGAAGACAAAGTATATAGATTGAAGAAGGCATTATATGGTCTGAAACAAGCTCTTAGAGCTTGGTACACTCGCATTGATACTTATTTTGTTGAGTATGGTTTTCTGAGATGTCCATATGAGCATACTTTGTACATCAAATTCAACCCTGAAGGAGATGTTCTTATTGTATGCTTGTATGTGGATGACTTAATATTTACAGGCAACAATCCCAAACTAATTTCTAAATTCAAGGAGGCCATGATTAGTCAATTTGAGATGACAGATTTGGGATTGATATCTTATTTTCTTGGTATTGAGGTTCGTAAGTTGGCTGGTGGAATTTTCATTTCCCAAAAGAAATATGCAGGTGATATTTTGAAGAAGTTGAAGATGAATGTGGCTAAACCAATGATGACCCTGGTTGAAGAAAAATTGAAATTAACCAAAAATGGTATTGGTGATTTTGTTGATACTACTTATTTTAGGAGGTTTGTGGGGAGTCTCAGGTATTTAACTTCTACGAGGCCTGACATCACTTATGGAGTTGGTTTGATTAGTAGATTCATGGAATCTTCATGCCAGTCTCACTTGCAAGTTGCTAAGAGAATTTTGAGATACGTTCAAGGTATGCAATCTGATGGTATATTTTATTCATCTTCACATGGTAGCAACCTTGTTGGATATACAGACAGTGATTGGGATTTGGTGTATTCTCTTGGTCTTCAAAGAAACAGCAAGTGGTTGCTTTGTCCAAGGCAGAAGCAGAGTACATGGCAGCTATGAGTAGTGCTACTCAAGCACTTTGGTTGCGGAGAATGCTTGGATTCTTACAACACAAGCAAGATGGTCCTACCAAAATATTTTGTGATAGCATGTCTGCAATTGAGTTGACAAAAAATTCAGTTTTTCATGGGCGCAGCAAACATATTGACATCAAGTATCATTTTATTCGTGAGTTGGTTCAAGAGCAAGAAATTGTCATTAATTATTGTAGAAGTGAAGATCAAGTTGCTGACATTTTGACAAAGCCGCTCAAGTTGGAGATGTTCATGAAATTGAAGAAGATGCTCGGCATGGTGAAATTTGAAGATCTTGATTTAAGGGAGGCTATGTAGGAGTTAAATCAAGATTATTATTATTTGTTAATTTCTATATTGTTGGTCCTGGTTTCCAGGTTATGTCAGTAGTGATTTTTAAGTCCAAGTCCAATTGTATAAAAGATTCCCTTTTGGTTCGGAAGCTAAGTTTTAGGAAACTAACTGATCTATATATACCACTGCTAGCAGTCTTGTTTTGTGCGCCGTGAATTGAGAAGAATAAGATTGGTTGGTGCCTCCCAAAGCTTTGCTTGTTTCCATCTCTTGTCGTTGCCTTTTTTTCCTTCGGTTTTCGTTTCCGCTGTCATACTTATTTCTTTGACTTTGAGATTTGTTTTGATTTGTTTTATCTTGTGGATTATATTCCTACACTTCTTCTTCTTCTTTTCTCCTTATCTATTCTTCTACTATTTATTAATCCTCCAACTCTTTTTTCCCCCTCAAAGTTACAATTCCAATAGTCATCATTATGAACAATCAAATTAAAAGCCGTTTACCGTGCATGGCTAAATTTACCAAGATTTTGTAATCCGTTAGCTCTTATCTTTTTTTTTTTTTTGAACTTGCTTATCTAATATATCAGTATTTCCATGGCTTCGACCAGACAGCCTAGCCTCTTGCTTTTCTTTATTTGGCAGAAAAACCAAATAAAATCCAATGGTTGTGTCTAACTTGTCTGAACCCGAGGCCTGACTTTAGTACATATAAAGCCTTAAAATTTCTTATTTTTTAACTAACAGCACAAGATGAAATGTTGACAGCCAACACTAATTGAAATATGACGGACTATGAACTAAAAAGCTCTAATGGCAGACACAAATCCAGATAAATTTCTAGTGGAGTCTAGGCTAAAGGAAATTCATAAAATGAATAAATCAGAAAATTATGAGTCAGAGCCTTGTTCGGGTTGTGAAGATGAAAGTTTTTTTTTTTTTTTTTTTTTTTTTGTGTTTCCGAACCAGAGAACCCATTGGAATAACGCATGACAAATTCATGTTTACAGGTTTCGGTCAATCCAACTTTTGACACATGTAAGGTATTAGTACTAGTATTAAATGACAAAGAGTCTAATGATTCTAACTAGAAGGATAACATATAGATTCCATTTAGTCAGCCGTGAAGCCAATCAAGTCTTGATTGTGAAGAGGAATTTCCAAAACCTATTTATGTGTAAAACTTACTTTGATTCAGACATGCTTAAGGCTTATAATGACGAATTCAAGGCCTTAAAAAAAATAAGTATAAGAAATATTAACGAAATCTATAGTCTTACATGATCACATCTTGAGGATGTTGCATTCTGTCTTCTCTTTGCATAATTCCTCCTTTCATTCAGTATAATTGCCTGCACACAACTTCTTTCTTTTGGGTTTTAGTCTTTGAAAGAAACAAATTGTTGAGTGGTGGTTTAATACCTTGGAAAAATCGTTTTGTTTAATCGACTCCCACTACTACTATTTTATCCACCATTCTTGCAAAACTGTTTTCTAACTCCACACAATTCTTTTGCTTTTAGATAAGCATACCTTATTAACTGAATAGAGAAAAGTGAGTTGGTAAAAAGAATAGATATAGGTCTCGTGACTTAGCAAACGTGGTGCCTTAACCCCCACTATCTCTAGTGGTTGAAAGAAGTTAGAAGTCTAGTAAAACTTCAGTGTAATGTGGATATCTAACCACCCACTGACTTAGACATCACTAGCACATTATTATGGAGTTAGTTAATTAGGAATAAAATTCTTGATAATCCTACTTATTTACATGTTAGACATTTGAGTAATAATGATAACAATTTGGATAAAAAAAAAATACGGGGTTTCACACACAAGACACTTTGAGACCTTGCCGGCAAACGAATTTCGGATTCACATTATTGAGCCTGATGCCAATAGACATGCTTTGCAAGCATGCAAAAATGCAACTCACGCTCAAGAGTTAACCGTGGAAGAAATCGTCGGGAGCAATGATTTGCTTCACACTTTAACTGATTTACCTATAAAACTTTATTGTTAGACTACGATAGTACACACATGGTAAATGTTTAAATCTGGTATTTGTGCGTTTACTCTTTCCTTTTCTTCCCTGTCTTGCTTTTGAAAGATTAAGGACTAATTAATAGAATATTGGTTAAAAGTTGGGGGGCTACGGGAACCATTTACCCCATTATTTTTCTCAAGTAGTAATACTAGCCAGTGACTAAAAGAAACAAAAGTCTAATTAAAGTACCCATTTTCGCTTTTTTATTGAGTGGGTTGAGATTTGATTGATCCAGCCCAATTGACAATTCTAACACTACTTGTAAGGTGCCAATAACAAATCACAAAACAACGGACTTGCTTGCGCTTTGGAGTTGAAAGTCAAATCAATTTGTTTGATATTCGTATTAAACTCGATTCAAGTAAAATTAATTTGAATTTGGTTCGTTAACTTATTAAATCAAATACGAACAATATTTTGCATTCGATAAAATTTCAAACTTGGCTCGACCTTAACTCCTAATATAATATTTTATATTTGCATACAAAATGTTCAAAGGCTACGGGAATCATTTACCTCATTGTTTTTCTCAGGTTGTAGTTCTAGCTAGTGACTAAAAGAAGCAAAAGTCTAATTAAAGCACTTTTTCTTCCTTTTTTATTGAGTGGGTTGAGCTCGGACTCGGGGCAGGGACGGTTGCAGGTGCAACCGTCCCTGACAAATTTTCTCTTCATCAACAGCGCGTAACTTCTTTTGTTCACCGTGTAACTTTTTTTCCACAGGTTGTATTTTCACAACAGATAGTGGTGGGCCCCACACTTGGCGCGGAAATCGAGTTACCACTTGTTATCTGAGCCGCACATTTTTTCATGGTCCAATCTGGACCATGAACCGTGCAGGGACGGTCATACTGATGACCGTCCCTGCCCCAAATCCGTTGAGCTCCTATTAATCCGGACCGTTTGACTGTTCTTACACTGCTTGTAAAGTGCCAATAACACATTATGAAGCAACGGACTTGTTTACCCTTAGGGCTGACCGTCAAACCAACATGTTTGATACTTGTATCGAGTTTGACTCGAATAGAGCTAATTTGTATTCGAGCTAATTTGAACTTGGTTCGTTGATTAATTAAATCAAATATAAATAATATTTTACATTCGATAAAATTTCAAACTTAATTTGACCTGGGCTCCTAGTATAATATTTTAGATTTATATATAAAATGTTCAAACTACTTAAGTTCGACTAAGTTAAAGTTTTGCTCGATAGATAAACAAATAGAATTTGAATATAACTTCAAGCCTATTAAAATAATAAAAAAGTTTGAATAATTGAGGTTTTGCCTTAGTTTGCCTCGTTTACACCCTACATGCTCTTATAACTAAACACAAATCTTTACTATCTTTCATGGATCTGATTGACTCCAATATTTCAATTTTTGTGAATTTTTTGCCAGCTCCTAGGAGAGGCAAAACTTAAGTTCTTTTTTTTTAAAATTATTATTTTTTGTTGATTTTTTAAAATTTTGGTTAAAGCAAACATAAAAAAAAAATGGACATTGAAAATCTCAATTGATTTACTTATCATGTCAAAGACAGTATAACGAAGAGAAAATTTATTTTTCTCCCATTAATCTCACACAGAATAAGGTTAAATCTCCACCTGGGAACATTGTGGGGTTACGAGTACAGCATCCCGAGGTTGGTGCATCTGGTAAATTAAATAAAGTACTTCAGACACAGAGTATGAAAACGGATTAGGGGCTTCTCCATTTGAGATTCTGTCCAGTTTCGTCTAGTTGTATAAATTGGCATAATTTCCATATAAACTAATATATTTTTGATGTAGTTGTAAATTTTACACCAACTCATTATAATTTTCGTTTATATCAAAATTATACTGATTTACATTGATATATTGTCGGTTTATACAGCTGGACAGAATTGGAATTGAAGAGGCCCATTTCCTATGGAAACCTAAAGAAAACAATAATCATCGTGATGACTAAACCAGTACGAACTTATTTACTTAAATTCTCACGTTTATCTCATGCAGAATAAGATAAAGCTTTTGCAGTGTAATTCAAGAATTAACAATTGAGAGATAAATAAAAGCCAAATACAAGAAATATTCTTTATCTTTCTTCACTGAATTCCAAGTTCCAACGATGCCTTGAAGAACTGTCAAGTTCTCACATCAATTTCTTGAGAAAGCCTCACCTATCCTTGTGCTGGATTATTCAAACTTTTGTCCTTCACAGATACAGTATAAAGCTGCGTGTGGTCAAGTTTGGCAGCTACACCGCATTATTTAGATGCTTCTGTTGGAACAAGTCCACAGCTAGAGCTTTCAACTCAATTGATTGTTTACAACTTTTGCCAGAAGGTGAAGGAGAAGAAAAGATTTACACGTATATATACAAGAGACCCTATCTCTTGACATGTTAGTCAATTAATTTGGACACCTATCCAGAAATCATGAAACTTTTTCTTTTTTTTTGGGGGGGTTCTTTTGCTAAAGAAGATGACTAGATGAGAGTACTGACGGATACACAACCAAGTTGGAATGGACAAGCCGCCGTACACAAAGACCACAAGAGCCTAGACATGTTGCTGTTCTTGGCTGGAAAAACTACTGACATCTCAGCGAACTTTTAATTTCTATGTTTTCTTTTGTCTCTGCTTCAACAACGTAAGGTACTAGGATTAAACTCACGGTAGCTAGAAATTCACAAAAAGAAACTCGTCGGTGAGATTTCACACATTCTATATTTACTTGCTGCTTCAATTCTCAATTCGTGATCATTGAGATTCATGTGAAATTGGTTTGATATTTGGGTGTGGATATTACTTTCTTTTTGTTTTTTTTTTGCTTAACAAATTGAAATGATTGAAGTTTTTGGAATCATGTTAGGCTAACTCGCCTGTATTAGAAAAAGAAAACTTCACTTGACACCTGCTTTTCAGTGGTGGAGCCACGCTACGTTGAAAGGGCTGGGGGTGCAATTTTATAAACTTTAAAAAATAGTCTTGAAACTATTAAAAATATTTATATTTTTATCATAATTGTACCCCCCTCAATTTGGAAAAGTATAAGTTTTCCTTTACATTACCCGTCGATATTATGAAAAATTCTTGTCCCCACTCATATTATCTTCTAGACAACCAATTTATGGAATATCTCTCCTATAATACAAACGTTTTAAAGCTATTAAACGACAAATTGTTTACCACTTGAATAAGAATTAAATTCAATAATTTCACTACACAAAAAACTTATAATAAAAACATCATGTTGAATTAAATTTCTCTTCACATAATAACGACATCGTTTTAGGTGTATAATCTTAAGAAATCTTGCATGATAGATCCTTGGTTATTTCCAGTAACACAGTCCATAACACTGGACGTGGAAGGCGGCAAACCCAGCATTTTGGTAAGTGATTATGCTTAATTATTTAAGCCTAATGAGCATGATTATTGTGATGTAACAGTTACAATTACTAAAATGTCAAGGAAAACAGTAGCATGCTTGTGTTGTAACGGCAGCTGTGTCATGTTGGTTGGCCTGAGCACTAGGTAATTAATTAGGAGAGTATTAACTGATTTGATAGAATGGTTTAATTAATTAGATGCTTTGGACCGTTTTAAGACTAATGCTGGATAATAAATCCAGTTCTAGGCGGCAGGACCACCTGATTAAGGCCATGATTAGGAGCATAGTTCAACTTCATACACATGTCAAGTGATTCTTATTAGAGTTTTTCATATATATGTAGGTATATATATATATATATATTTATCAAGTTTTATTAATGGACTACTCAAAATCATCCAGCATGATTTGTTATATATCATTGTCCTAATAACAAGTTAAATATGTATTAGAAATTACATATCTACAATTTAACAAATACAATAGATTTAAAAATTTATGAATAGATCTGAAAATACAAGAAATTTAAAATTATTTTCTAATAAAATAAATCGCTGCAGTTTCCCCTACAAGAAAAGCCTATGAGAAAAGGAGACGAAACAGAGAGAAGACAGAAAAGAGGAGAAGTAGAGGAGGACTCTTGTTAGAGCTGATCAAATGGCAATTAACCTTGAGATAATTGCCGTGGCACAAATTTGAACATGGAAGCCTTGAAAATGACTTGAAAATGACTCCTATGCACGCGCCAAGAACCCCAGCAATAATTCGATGTTCCAGGGAGCATGCAGATTCCTTGCTTGACATTAATGCAGGCAATTTCTAAAGTATAAAGCATCTAATAATCATTAATTAATCTAAATGCTAGTAATCACAATCAAAAGAATAAACAAAAGAAAAAAAAAACAAATACTTTTGAGTGATCTTATCTCTAAGTGAGTGGTGAACTTTGCAATATAAGTACTTGGTGCTCAAACTTTCTAAGTTCATATAACACTAGTTTCTATTGCCTTGATTGGCAGAGCAACAATCAAGATAGAAATGGAAGTGCAACTCATTTCCCAAGTGATTGTAAAACCTTCTTCTCCTACACCAAGCCATCTCAAAATCTTCAAGCTTTCTTTGTTGGACCAGCTCATTCCTGCTCCCTATGCACCAATAGTCCTATTTTATCCCAACTACAATGGTGCGAGTTATCCTCAAATCCTCAAAAGGGTCGAAAAGCTTGAGCAATCATTGTCGAAAACCTTAGCTAGCTTTTACCCTCTTGCTGGAACAATCCAAGATGATTTATCCATCGAATGCAACGATAAGGGGGCTTATTTTGCTACTACCAAAGTTGATTGTCATCTGTTCCAATTCTTGAGTAAACCTGACCTTCAGTTGATATGCAAATTTCTGCCTTGTGATGTTGGTTCTGTTGGACCGATGGCAGGAACTCGCGTGACTAATATCCAAGTAAACGTTTTTGAATGTGGCGGAATCGCAATTGGTCTTTGTATTTCCCACAGAATTCTAGATGGAGCAGCATTGAAATCTTTTTTGAAGAGTTGGGCCGCGACGGCCACTGGAGCAGAGGAAAATGCTGGCCCCAATTTTATAGCCTCATCTCTTTTCCCTGCAACTGATTTTTGGCTCAAAGACTCTGCACTGGCGATGTGGGGGGCATCATTCAAGGTAGGAAGGTCTGTTACAAAGAGATTCGTCTTCGATGCTGCATCAATAGCTTCCCTGAGAGCCATGGCAACGAGCTCAGGTGCTCGATGCCTGACTCGGGTGGAAGCAATCTCTGCTTTCCTCTGGAAATGCAGCATGGCTGCCTCGGAAGCCAATTCTGGTTACAGAAAATCTTCTATGCTTACGCACGTCGTGAATCTTCGACGCAGAGCAGCTCCAACACTCTCGGAACATTCAATTGGAAACCTCATCTGGATATCAGGCGCAAGATGCCTGGTGAACCAAGACAAGGGAATGCCTGCCCTGGCAGATCAAATCCAGTATTCCATATCAAAAATCGACAGTGACTATGTCAAGAAGATGCACGGGAATGAAGGACCAGCCCTTATGCGGAAATCCCTGAAAGAGATCGGAGAGTTTGGGTCCAAAGAAGCAGCGGTGGACTATCTCGGGTTCAGCAGTTGGTGTGGATTCGGTTTCTATGAAATCGATTTTGGCTGGGGAAAGCCTGTTTGGGTCAGTAGCTTTGCAGTAAATGCTCCAGTGTTCATGAATCTTATCATTCTGATGGAAACCAGATTAGGCGATGGAATTGAAGCATGGGTGACTCTGGATCAACAAGAGATGGATATCATGGAACATGATCAAGAGCTCATGGCTTTCGTTTCAGTGGACCCTAGCCCTCTCTAGACATCGGAAATGCAGCTCTTATCTGAGTTGGCTAGCCGTCAAAAAGAAAAAACCAGCAATGCAAGGTGCAACTGTAAATCCCTCCTCCCTCAGCCTCCGCACAACAGAGGAAAAACAAATAGGA
This sequence comes from Coffea eugenioides, assembly GCF_003713205.1. Lineage (NCBI taxonomy): Eukaryota > Viridiplantae > Streptophyta > Magnoliopsida > Gentianales > Rubiaceae > Coffea > Coffea eugenioides. The sequence goes on along the minus strand of NC_040044.1, from coordinate 28,645,574 downwards.
AGACAACAATGGTATGTAGAAAAGCCGGCAGCATATTGCACATGAACGATGGAAAGTCAGCATTGCATTATTGATTGGTAATTGCCTGTGAAATGAACAGCAAATTCGTGCTACCCTGCAGTAATTGGGGTGTTGTGCTTATCCGGTAGCAATAGCATCGGACAATCATGAGTCAACTTTACTGCTATGCCATTGAACAAAGTAAAGAATTCAGTGAAATATATTATGGTTGTGTAGGAGAAGTGGAGTAGACCTGTTGACCAAAGACTAATTACTGTCATTTTGAGTACTAGAGCAAATGTGGATCATTGAATAGCTTCTTTTCTTTCTTTCTTTTTTTATTCCATAATATCTGCACTAATGGGAGAAAATCATTAAATCTAACAGATGTGAAAAATGACAATACTATACTCTGAAGCTTTGATAGATTCCAAATTTAGGTAAATCAGCAGCAACCTAGTGATTTAAATCAGCAGCAACATTAAATAGGTTCCTTGATTGTAATGTTTCTGTTATGCTTCTAACGATGGTTAAGTTCCAAAATTTGTTCTTTAGTTATTTCTGTACTTAGGAATATGATGTCTGGGATTCTTGGAAATAAACTTTGGAGATACAATCTAACATTCCTATTAAGTGTAGGCTCGGAGCGTGACACAAACTTTTAGTATTTCAGACTTCAAAATCCTTTTGGAGGTAATGAGAGTTTTGATGGCACGCTAATATTCCGATTGCTTTATAATTTAAAGCAATTTCAAGGGGAGATTAGACAGAATTGCTTTAAAGAGGAAGATTAGTTGGTGGTTCGTCTCCCTTGTTCCACCAACCATATCTTTCATCTTTTTTTTTTCACCCCCTCTTCAGATCCTTTCCACTCAAAATTGTTAGATTCAAGGTTTGAATCTAAACTTGACAGGGGAGAGAATTCTAAACACCTTCTCCTAGTCATTGGATCAACTCATTTTGTTGAATGGCACAGTAGCCATAGAATACGTGGAAAAATGTTTCTAGAAGGAAGCATTTGTGATCAGGATTTGTTTTAATTTTGGACTATTAAAGATTAATTGATATATATATTATATGGGATGGTTGTAATACTTTTCTTTCGAAATGGAAATTGTGGCAAAATTCATTATTAAATGAACACTATTGCATAAAATCCCTTAAATATAGCAGGAGTCGAGTCACACTTTTAATACAACAATCACACAAGTTAACCAGCTTTTCCCCAAAATTAAAATAAGAAAGTAATAAAAAAAAAACAAAAAATGTTCCAAAGCCAATCAATTTACACACTTGATCAACACATGTTTATCTAGATTCCTTGCCTTGATTCTTTATGTTTTTTGAAAAGTAACATATCTGATCATGCTTTTCTTGGAGGGCACTGGTAGCATTTTGTGAAAAGGCCAAAGGTATCGATTTGGCGTACGAAATTTAGCATGCTTGCCCACCCTCCAAAGCCAAAACCTACAACAAAAACCCATACCACCACAAAAATATTCATTGAATACAAGCCAGCCCATCCTCCAAGGAACTTTGGTGGTCTTTCCACAGCATTCTGTGACAAAAGCATTCAACTCAATTTTTTGGTCCCCAACAAAACAATAATCCCAAGGGAAATTATAATGACCATTGAAATCAATTTTGTACCCCATATAAATAGTCTAAATATTTATGTAGTATAGAGGCATGAACAATGTCATGACAATAATTAACACAGGCTTGATCAAATGGCGGCCTATGGCAAACTGCTCAAGAGCGACTTAGGTGTTAGATTTCTGAAATGGTGAAATATCTAAATCTAAAGAAGCTAAAAAACAAATTAGATGTAGATTAGGTATGTTAACCAGTACCTATCGGGATCTAGTAGGTATATCTCTTAACAAAAGGGAGGCAATTGAAATATTAAATAGTTAACTTGCGCGTTTTATTTTTAATAGAAAGTAATACCTGCAATTCAAGTTTATCAAGCCATTATTGTATGTTACCATCAAATTTTGGAAAATGACTTTTTTCCTATTGTTGAAAATGCAGCTCATAAACCTTAATCATTCCGTTTAGTTAAAATATCTACTTCGAGTGTCAAAGAAATGAAGTAAAAAGAATTTATCATACCTCTCTGGCTGATGCTGAAGCGAAAGTGACCATATGGGCTAAAGCAGGAATTATGTAGACTGTAAAGCTGACTAGAAGAGATCCAACTGTGGAATTGATTGGACCAAAGAAAGGAAAAATAATGGCCAAAAACCATATTGGAATAACCACAGGCAGTCTTGCAAGTGCTCTCTTGAACAAGCTTTTCGTTTCATGTATTCCTATAAATTTCTCCCAAACAAAGTACAGGGGTGTGCATGCAAATCCAAATGTGATAAACTGCAAGTATTAGAATTTTCAAATTAATATTAATCTTAATATTGGGAGGAAAACTTCTTACTAACACTATTTGTGGAAATAAGAATGTCGGAATGGACTACAAGTTGTTTATTCTACTGTTCATTGCATTAGTGGAGTGATCTTGTTGTTCCCATAGTGTTCGTTATTGAGGATGTTCAGAGAGCATAATGGAAATTTAAAGAAAAAAAAATTGCCCACAAGAATATTGTAGGAGGCAAGGGAAAGGAACAAGGGGAAAAAAGAAAATGATTTGATAAATGATAATTAACAAGGAAGAGAAATTAAAAGCACAATAATCATACAAATTGGAGGGGCATTTTTTACTCACAAGGGGGTTGAGTGACGTAAAAGAAATTCGGTGGCAAATTGATATTGGATTGAAATGCAAGGCTGTTTAATGCAATGGATTGAAGAAAACAAAATTATGTATATTTGAATCCCAAATTCAATAATTAGGTAGCTTTTCTAACTAGATAAATATAGTTCTTGGGATAAATTTTTTTTAAAAGTATGATATCTAGGAGAAAATTTAGATAGATCAGTGAGACACGAACCTGATGAATGAGCATGAGCACAACTGCAGTGTCTCTGAACCCAGTTCTAGGAAGCAAAGACAGGGCATTGGAATGGTTAAGAAGCATGTCTCCAAAAGCCCAATACACAGCACTTGCTGATGGTAATGTCAAGGTTAGAACATATATTGTTGCCCCCAAATATATAAGCTTGAACTTCTGTGGCTTCCACATTGCATGCATTATCTCTCTGAAAAAAAAAGAAAAAATTAAAAAGCATTTGAATAATAGATACTTCTCATTAAGTAATAAAAATTAAAAAAAAAGGAAAAAGAAAAGAAAGATTCATATCATTTGTTATTTATTTGTTTACATTCCTGAGAAATTTTAACAGATTGGTATAATCAACTGCTGTTGAAAGAAAAATTCTCTGGTTCTTCAATCATCTTATTGCTATTTGTATGTTCATTTTCAACAAATTGAGTATACTTACCCCTTTTTATCTTTTCTATTTATTAGGATGAAGTATAGTGGTCTGGCAAATATTGTCCTCTAGACATCAAAATTGCAATTTGGATACCTAATTTTAAACAAATATTATTTTGCTTGCATCATAAATACATTTCCAATCACTTTTTTATATTTCCAACCTTTTTTTATCTTACATGCAACACATCACAAAAGTATTATAACATTATTTTAAATAATTTTTTTTAAAATAATCTCCTATCCAAACGATCTCCTCAAATTGCTCCAAGGCCAACTTCATAGTTAGAAGCATATTGTAACCAACATTATGCTGCATGACCTTACATCTATGGGAGGTATTATAATATAAGAAACCAGACAAGGATGGTGGTCTTTGTAGTTATTACAAATCTTAAAGGTGTTTAGAGCAATTTACACAATTTATTCTTGCAATATTGCAAAAAAGGATGAAACATAAAGTTCAGATCATCACGAGTGAATAAATTATTTCTTTAGAAGATAAAAAGGAGCTGGCACCAGTATTTCATGAAGCATGTCCCCATTCCTGAAAAGGGTTTCTAGCAATTATATGTCTACTAGCTACATCTATAGTCAGATCATGCTACAAATTGCTGCAAATACAGTTTGTGTATGCAAACAAAATTCATATTTCATATATCAGCATGCCAAAAAAAAAAAACTCACACTGTTACAGCATGGCCCCCAAAGGTGTAAAGAATGTTTGTCGCTCCAGTAAAGTAGAGAACCATTTTGGTTGGCCCTGAATGCTTCACTCCTTCAACCTGGACATGCCAAAACTAATTAATTTTTTAGTCACAATTTTATGACTAATCAATCTTGACATTAGGCCGCCACATGGTAAAAGTGATCAAGCCAAAATTAAACTTTAGTTCTTGTTTTTTTTTTATTTATTAACCTGAATTAGATTTTAAGACAATATCTATACCTGTCCATGGATAAAAGAAGCAATGGTGAGATACCATGCTGTGTAAGTTGTCATGAGAAGGCCTAAAAATGACCAAATTCTGTAGTTGTGGAATGAAGGAATGAACACTGTTGTGGCACAACAGGCTCCAAAGATGTAGGTCCAAGTTCTTTTGTCAAGATTATCATTGATGTAGTAGATATTGCTGAAATTTTGATAAGAAAATTGATCAGATGTGCAGAATATTCATTAATCAGGGAAATTAGTATAGCAAATAATTGTTACCTGGCACAAGCAATTAGCTGGATTACAGATCCAAATAGTAGAAATGTGCAATTGAAAAATAGGCCAATATTTCTCCAGTGCTTTCCCAGTAGACCATCAAGAACTTCAAACCACTGCACTTGTTACAGTTAGTTTAGTTAACGAATACTGCAAAAGTTATGAAATCATGCAAGACAGAACAATGAATGGTTTATTTGTTGATGCCATTCTTTCCTAACTAAGGATCAAATTTTCCAAAACTCATTGTGAGAATCCAGATTTTCATGACCGACCAAAAGCAGCAGACTATTGAAATACCTGGATTACATGGTTTCGAAAATCGACTTTTTCCCTCTCTTTTCTAGTCCTATACTCAATGTATAGAACACAAATGAGATAAGCAGTCCAGCTTCCCATCAAGCCATAGAAAAGCTGGAATATAATCCCAGATAACATTCCCAGTTGGGAAAATGAGTATGGCAGAGTAAGCAGCACTTGTGCAACCTATAAAAGAAACAAGAACTTGTTGTCAGCAAGTTAATCAACCTACATTTCTGGATAAACAAAACTGTTGAGGAGAGTAAAATGAATAATTTGGTCAAAAAAATGCCTGGTTAGAAGAACAGCTGAACCATGCATCATAGACAGAACCACCATGCCAAAGCAGCTTGGAAAATTTGCTCTTAGCAGAGCTAGAATTGCCCTGTTCATCCCTTTCCATTTCTACATAATTCCCTGCAATTACAGTTTCAACCTTCTCTGAAGCCATTGTTGTGGACAGGGAAGTTGTGTAAGCAGCCCAAAGTAGTAGCAAATTGCTTTATATAAATAGGCAAAGCGAGAACTGAGGACTGAGGAGGTGTAAGAGATGCTGCTTTTTCTTTTTCTTTTTCTTTCTTCTTCTTCTTCTTCTTCTTATTTTTTTTCCTTTCTTCTTCTTTTTTAAATTCCTTTTGAGATGAGGATTCTTTATGGTTTGTTGAGCAATGATTGATTTACCAGTGAGGGACCTAATGGCTAATTGGGTCAAGTTTGAATGTCCTATTAGTATTAGGTCAGTCTTTGAATGCCTAATGTACCAATTCAAGGTCAAGAATATGTATACTAGATATAGATATTTAATATTTTTAGTATATTTTTAGTTTTAGTTCCTTGGAAAACAGAAATAAAAGAAAAAAGGTTACACTCCATTTGGTTGGGTGTTTTTTTTTTTTTTTAAGAGATGCTGAAGTTTTTTTTATTTTTAAAATTTTTTTGGGTATTTTCAGATTTTTTTAGTGTGTTGTTACTGTAAATGTGTTCTTAAAGTCACATTTTCTTGAAAAACAACCCAACCAAATTGACCTTATTCTGACAGCACTTAGTCAAACTTCACTTTTTAACTTCTCACAATTATAGTCAAAATCTTTTGAAATTCTCATTAGATGTTAAGATGTTTGGTAAAACTGTTATTTAGAGCCGATTAGTCACAGCATGGACAGTTACAAGATTCCAATCCCATCTGAGTCAAAATCCAGTCTAATCCAAATGGGAGCCATTTGGCTTAAATTTTTAGAAAATTTCCCAAAAAGGTTCTTTTATTTACTATGTATACACTTAATTAAAGGAAAAAAAGAAGAAGAAGAAGAAGTAGGATCCAAACTGAGCAAAAACCGGTTGCCCAAAAATTTTCCATTTGTTTAAAGGCCTTGAATTTTTTTGTTTAAATAACTGTCTAAGAACAAAAATACATTGTATCCACCCAAAAATTTGGGGGTTTCAATCTAAAAAAGATATTTATTTCTCAATCCAAAAATGTCTTCTTCATGTGTATTGTAGTACAATGGAAATATGCCCTTACAGTGAAGTCCCTCTCGAGGTTGACAAAGGCACTCCATTAGGACCTTTAGTCCTTTATATATACTTTTTTACCCCTTTTCTGTGGGACTAATGGAAGGCTATGGGCCAAACCCTCGCATGATCGCACGAGCGGGATGACCCACCAAAAAAACCCTTTCTTTCACAAGAAGCATTGGTATGCATAGATTGTAGAAGGATATGTACTGATTGATTATGAAAACACAGCAGAAAGTAAAAAGACAGGAGATTTGTTTTAATAAAAATTGAGGGGTTTGAAATATTATTAGATATAAGAAAAATAAAAGAATAGAAATTGAAAGAAAAACTTAGTTGTGTTTATGTGTTTTATTTTATTATACTAAGAATGGTTGAAATGATTACTTAGGGTGGCTTTGGTGCTTAACATCATTTATGCCACACGTGTGACAACTGGCTTTATGGGAAGAGATCTAAAGACTAAGCCCTAGAATTGTAGGGGCTACTTGCTTGTCTTTTTTTTTTATTATTATTTAGTAAAAGGGGGGTGGGGGGGATGAGACTTAAATAACGGGAAGAAAAGAGGAGAATTTGAACTCAAAACTTCTGAAAATAAAATACTCACTTTTTATGATTTCTTTTTCTTTTATGCGTTATTACTTTTGGTACAATATGATATGTGGTAATAGTTTTAAACATCATTTGGGATAAGTGAAGCAAATGAATAATATACTGAAGCATCTTATTTGTAAATTAAAATATCAATGATGTCTCATGACTACTTTTAGAAAAGAGGAGATAAAGTTGAAAACCATAAGCTGGGTTCTGGGGACGTTAAGTACTACTAACTTCTCCAAGATCTGCATATTGCTGTAATGACTTCTATTGAGTGACTTGAAGGACATCCTTTTTTTTCTTTTTTTTTTTTTTCTTTTGGGACTTCATAAGCAATGTCAAAATGGAGTAGTTTCCATTGACTTGCTCATAGTCATAGTTGTAAGCTATTACAAATGCCTCCTTTTTTTTCAAGCAAAACTCCATACACGAAGAGGAATGCCAACCCTTCGTTTTATTAATAAACAAGTAAATAAAGTAGAAGGGGGACATATACCAAACCTCCATTACATGACAAAATAAAAAGTTATAAATAAGGAGTACTTCTCCCTTATAAAAAAAAAAAAAATTCCTACATGAAGGAACAAAGACCTCCCTATATCACCATAAGAAGTGATTATAATTTTGGAACTAAGTGAGTGGCTTTGAGCTTTTAGATTTCTTTTTTCAAAGAATTTTTTTCCTAATAAATGGATAACAAAGCCAAACATGTCTAAAATGAGAAAGGTTCCAATAGTAGCTACACTAAATTTGTTGCACCTACAGAAAAAAAAAACCTAAACTTCAAATACTAGACTCATTTGGATGACGTGTTTTTTGAAGAGTTACTAGACAATAGTAGAGTGAACCCTTTTATTTCTCGTGAATAAAATGTATATGTTAGACAAAAGTTTTGATGGTGAACATGTTTAGAATTTTTAAAGAATGATTTTCTGAAATTTTGGTCGTTTTATTGGTCGTCAATTGATACAAACGTTCGTACAACTAAGCTTTACTTTGAACAGAGGATGGATTACATGATAAAGGACACAGAAAGAACAACCCAAAACCCTGTCACGATAAGTCTAAGACGATGTACAATAAACAAAATTGAAATCCCTAAAATGGGATTGAAGAAGTGGAAATGCAAGGCGAAAATGATAAAGGAAAGAAGGCAAAGAATCAATAAATAGCCAGAGGATGGACCCAAAGACTTCAACTTCAGCTATAACAGGATGAGGTTGTAAGAGATGATGGTTCAATGCAGTGGCATTGGCCCAAACTTTCACTATATCACAAAGTTTTGGGCTATTCAAAGTATTTAGCATATCTTTTATCAAGCACAATGGACTGTCTTGAACAAGTCTCACAAACCCAACAAGCTTAATCAACATTTTCCACATCAATTCTAGCCGTACAAATGGTCCTACAGTTCGTTGATTTTCAGACACAAATTAAGCAAACCTTTTTTTTAAATAGTAAATAGCCATTAATTTATGTTAGACATCCTCTTTCAAACTTTTTTGAGGGTACAATCTTAACTTTTTTCTTTTTTACCTGCATACATCAGATTTCCCTCTAATTTTGTTGAGAATAATTAAAGTATATTACTAAAAACATGGCATACAATCTTATTAAGCTATTAAACTTGGAAAACTCATTGAGTAAAGTGAGCATTTGGCATTTCTGAAGGAACCAGTAGTTAGATTAATATTCTTGTATATATTTTCGGAGCCTACAAGTTAAGGGTGGAAGGACGTAGATTCGGAACTTGTAAGAATTTATTATAAGAGACAAGTTGATTTTATAAATTCGAGTTATGTGCTTGAACAAACAAATCAACTTAGGTGGCGTTTGAACTCAAATCTGAAATGTCAAAATACCAAAACTGAAATTTTTGAGTTTGCAAGTTTTAATTGGGTTATTATCACTTTACCCCTTAAATTATAACACTACTATCAATTTAACTCCTAACATTATCTTTTAAACACTTTACCCCCACAGTTAAGTCAACTCAACATGTTGACAAATTTTAGACAAAGATACTTTTCTCTATTAGGGTTAATTATAATTTATCTCCTTAAAGTACACCTTGATTCTCACTTTATCCCTTAACATTTATTTCATGACACTTAACCCCTCACCCCCCCCCCCAAGGAGACAAAAATACCCCAATATTATGTTGATTCCTTTTCTGTTTTGGTCTCTCTTATCTTTTTTATTCCATTTAGTTTTCTTGTTTCAAACTTTTTTGTTTCAAGCAAATAAAAAATTTCTATAACAATAAAATTTAGGATGTTCATTATCTAATTTACAAAATTAAGTGAAACTATATATATATATATACACACACACATACATAAACATACATATATATATATATATATTATAAATTACTTTCATCTATTCTCCCATTTAAGAAATTAATAGTAGTTGTATTCCATTTCCTTATAGTTAGAAATTCAAAGTTAATCACCCAATCTTATAATCACACATTTAGGTGTCACTTATTACAAATTTTTTTGTCATTTTCTCTCTAATGAATTTTTGTTAATTCAGATATTTTCTTTGTTTTTTTTAGTTAGTGAAATCCCGTGATACACACACACACATATATATAAGATACACACACACATTGCATCATATAGGGATTTTTTCATCTCTTAAGATCTAAGTGCCAAAAAATTTGGTTCAGAGCAAAAAAAAATCTTTGGTTCAGACAAATTCAAAACAAACTTCACTCAAATCCAAAAAAAAAAAATCTTTCACATAAGTATTGAGCAAATAATAGTATAAGTATATAACAATCAAATTCAATCAACTAATTACACAAAAATGACAAAAGCAAAATAAAAAATAAGGGATTGAAATGCTCAAACTGGATTTATAGTGGCTCGGCCACCCTTCTTGGTGCCTATACCAACTTCCAAACTACTTCAAGTCTTGATGTTTCTCCATTAAGTGTATCTTCAAAATAGGTGAGATAATAATCTTTTTTGTACACAAATGAGGCTTACCCTTGCACACAATAAATCTCTCTACTCTATTTGAACCAAGGATTTTACACTTCACAATCTCCCTTTGTTACAAAAGTTATCTCTCCACTCTGACACTTGAAGAACACCCTCAATTTAAGTTCACAATCACAAGATTACAAAGAGTTCTTAGCCAAGCTAGTTCATCTATGAATTAGAACAATTACAAGACAAAAGCTATATCATGTGGATGTCCTTGGGCTATTTATAGGTGAAAAATAGTGCTAAAAAGGGAGCTCCAACGACCAAAATACTAGTTGTTAAAAACTAGCCATTAGGGGATTCAATCGGCCTAAATGTGTTTAGATAGCCAAGAGCAAGTTTTGAATGGCTGAAACTTTTCAAAAAGCATTTTCCATTTTTGTAATAGTACTTCTACAGTAACTTCAGTCACATGCTATACTACCCTTGGATAGCCATACTGTTCACACTATAATACCACTGTTCACTGTTACAATACTTTTTTCAATTTTTCAATTTTTTTTTTCAATTCTTCTCAACTCCGCTTTCCGTAAGGACCCATAGAAACATGCATAGTGAAAAATTTAATAATTTTCTATTCCTTTAATAGATCGAACTTTGATTAAATCTATGAGATATAGAGTTTGTTCAAGAAAATTACCTCAACCCATAAAGATCTTCTTGAACTAGTGGATAGGGGTGTGCATCGAATTCAAATTCGGTAATTCGGAAGTTTGAATTCGGAATTTTTCAAAATTTTGGTATAGGAATTACCGACCGATTTCGATTTCGAATTCACCAGTTCTGATTTCGATTTCGATTCCGAATTCAATTCGGAATTCGGTAAATTCCGAGTTCACCGAATTCGGAAAATTTTTTTCCCTTTTTTGTCTTTTTTGTTAGATGTATTGTTATATAATATAAATTTTATATTACATATATTATAAAATATATTATTATATATAAATATATTATTAAAATATTATTATATACATAAATATATATTAATATACATATTATAAAACAAAATTGAAGTAAAAAATATTATTATATATATAAATAAATAAATATTAATATATATATATTATAAAACGAAATTAAAATCGAAAATTCTGATTTTGATTTCTGATTTCAAAAATTCCATTACAGAATTCGAACCAAATTCGCATAATTCAAAATCGAAAATTCCGATTTCAGTGCCGAATTCCGAATTACCGATTTCGAAAATTCAGAATTCAATTCGAATTCGGTCGGTAAATCGGAATTTTTTGATTTTGCACACCCCTACCAATGGAGATCTGGCAAAGATAATAAAGTGATCCACGTAGCCATACACGTGTCTGGCTCTAACAGTCATCCACATAAACCTCCTTAACTAGAACTTCCAAGGTTGAAATAGTTTAAATTAGATCAATGCTAGTTATTGCCAGTACACCTCACACAAATTAGTTAAGAAAAACTCTAGTTTTTCACTATGAAAAACATGCCTCAGTGAGAGAAATAAGAGATGTAATTTTTTCCTTATTTTCTTGGATGAATTTCGGGTATTTCTCTCTCAAGATTTTCCTCAAAAATCTCATAAGACAATTTATGTGTCGATTAGTTTTGCTAGCAAATGCATGATGAGTATTTATAGACCAATAAATTAGTCATATTCTTATGGAAACCTGAAAGCTAGTTTCTAGTAGGACTTAGCTTACTTATTCTATTACAACCCTTGCATTGGAAGATTTAAATTTATTTGTACTATAAGTCTCTCAAATTTAATTTGTCTCACAAATTAAACTATAAGTTATAAAACTTATCTTTTAAGTCCCTACTTGAATTCTTTTAATTTAGCTAAAGAAATTCTTAATGTGTGTGACCCATTAGGTTCTTATATATGTTGACAATAAGTATGAGTTATAATTCCTAATAAATAAGAACTAGATAAATTTAAACTTCTTTTAAATTATTGTTGATTCTATTAATCAATCAATTCATTCTCATAGATCAATATTGGCATCTAACAATGCATTATGATCACCCAAGTAATAAGAAAAGTAAAGTGGATGACTTCATCTTTCAGTGAATGTTTACTATGTAATTAATATCTTTTTACCACACTTATCTCACATTAATTTTGAAATAAGTTGTCCCTGTTCCATTATGTGATTAATGTTCATTTCTTGTACCAAAATGTAAGTCCAATGAATAAGTACTTAGAAACACTTTCTAACACTCTTCTAGTTAGCGCTAAAAATTTTGAATTATACTTCTACAAGTTATCATACATGAGATAACACCTTTTTTTAACAAGATGTGGTAAATTCTTATAGGTTAGTCACCATCATTTCATACTTCAAATATATACCCATTTGCTTATGATGTGAGCATTCCCTGTTATCTGAGCAATCATATAGCAAATAAAGTATAACCGTCCATATTCAAGATACTATGATAACCTTAAATCTAAGGATCACTTACACAAACATTGCTTAGAGATTAATCCCTTGGCACTTAAAGGACATCTCTATGCGGATCAATCTAGTGAACTTGATCATTTTATCAAGCACCCATATATTAGCGTAGGTGTCTTACACACCATAGTAGATGAGGTCTGTTATTTCTCATATAAAAACAGAATAGTATATGCTAGTCTAACAATATTAACAATACCATTTCTTGTTAATATTTTGACTAAAGATATTTAAAAATATACCGTATCTATGATCAAATGGACCTCATCATCCTAACTCTTATGATTTCATTGATCAAATTTACTCTAAGGGTTTTATCTTACAAATATAAATATATAAGCAATCAATATGTTAAATATATCATTTATTATAACATAAATAGTTCAAGTGCATATTAAACCCTAGAAATTGATTGTTTTTAAGGCATACACATTTTCAATCTCCCACTTGTACTAAAACCAATTACTCATAAGTCCAAGACCAAATGAACTTACATGACCATCATGTTTCCTTTGAGATAAGTTTTAGTAAACGGATCAACTATAGTTTCATCCGTAGGTACTCTTTCTATCTCCACCTTTATTCTTACCAATGATTTCACCAAATCATGTGGTAACGCTTTAACAAGTCTATGTATCTATAATGAGACCTTCGTTCCTTTGCTAGAATAAATTTCCATTATAGTCACAATACAAGATAAATGACTTCTAATGCAGAGAACCAATCCAAGGTCAAAATTGAACTCGTAGATCCAAATGCTTCCCTTTGCCACTTCTCAAGTAGCAATTTGTTAAAGTTTAATTGTAGAAACTTTAGCTGTATTTTGCTTGAAACTCTTTCAACACGCAACATTAATATTGTAAGTAAATACATAATTACTTACAAATTATCATTTGTAAGATTGTTTACAAGTATATTCTTGAATTTCCAATTTTAATTCTTCATGGACCAAAGGAAACCACAAGTCTAGTACATTGAAAGGATAATTCTATATAATATAGATAAAACCCATTCTTAGATCACTTCATGCCAAACATTTTTAGCATCTTATCTATGCATTTTGAAAGCCCTAACAATCATGGTCTATCACTATCTTTACTTCCATAAAGAAGATTGCTTCTCCTTAATATCATAGAGAAAATCTTGATCAGCTATATTTATAGTTTTGGAGCATAGGTTTATACTTTCCATGTATAATATGTCAACTACATATAAACATAAAATCAACAATAACTCCCACCAAATCATGTATTAATACAAGGCCCATTCACACTTTTGATAAAATCAAACTCTTTGATTATGTCATCAAAATGAATGATGCAACTCTTAGAGGCTTGTTTTATTGGCACACAAGATGTAAAAAAACTTTTGAGATGTGTTACACACACAACCGTTTATTGTTTCCATTTAGGAAAAGTGGCTTTAACATCTATTTGCAATTGCATATCCCAAAGCTAAAGCAAGTAAGAAAATTTAAATGAATTTAAGTGTATTAATTACTTAGAAGATTTCTTTAAAAATAATTACTTATCCTTGCTGATAACTTTTCTACCAATCATGCTTTGTAGGTAACACTTTTACCTTCCATATTGATCTATATGCTAAAGACTCTCCTGCACCTAATAGGTTTTTATACTCTTAGGCGGATTGACTAAGGTTAATTTCTTTTGTTAAATATGGAATCCATTTTAGATTTGTGGTTTTAAACCATCTCTATAAGTTGTAAAGTTATTCATAAGTCATTAGGAACGCCATGATCAAATGTCATTATATTTCATAAGAATTCTATATTTCTAAAACTTATAAAACCCTTGTTCTAGGAGCTTTCACTGCACCTTATCATCATAAAATGCAAGTTTTAGTTCCATGCATTTGTTCAACTTCCTTTTGTGGCACTTCAAACTCTTTCAAATTTTAAGTTCTATCTTACTCCCACTACTTTATCTAGACTAAACTATTTATCTAGAAAATAGTAATTTTAAAGAAAAACACTTTTACTCTTGGAGAAGATTGCAGTGTTCCTTGAGAAGATGAGGAAACTCTAACTTATGAGTTAGAAGAAATCAAACCAATGAATTAGAGAGAGTCAATTTGCTCTTCTTTTTTTTGGTCAATTTTCTTTTTTCTTTTATTTCTCAAGGACACTCTGCAGAAAGGTCTTAATTGGATCTTAGTTCCAACTTGTCCGATTATACCTACTTCATAAGTACGGCAACTCAAACTTTTATAAAAATTTGGATTCTTTAACACTATATATCTCATATGATATATTTTGAACAAAAATATATATGGAACAGGATTTAGTGTATAGGAAGTATTTTTATCTAGAACAAAATCCAAAACTATTTTGGTAAAATTGCATGGTACATCTTATCTCATAAGACATAATTCCTTATCTAGTTTACTCAATTTAAATTGAGATACCTAAGAGAAATTTTACTTGAAAATCTCAATCTTCTTTAGATGATTTTGAAACTCTTGGACTAAATGTTCTCCACATTGATCAAATTTTAGTGTTCCAATACTTTGCCTTGAATCAAGCATTATTCACCTTGATCATATCTAGGTGTTCTAATGCTTTCACCTTTTTATTTCTCTACTTCATACGCAAACCCTTTAACTTCTAAATACATCGGGTTTGTACTTAAAAAGCATACCTAACCATTTTGAGTAGTTATTATTCAAAGTAGTAAAGTATAAGAAATAATAACATTTATTTAGTTCCAAAATAAGTCCACTAGATTAAGAAAGATAATTTCTTACTGCATAATAATGAAGTAACTTTTACTTCATTAAAGTAGATGCTTATTATCCTTCTTTTCAACTTACTTCTTTTAAGTTAAAGTATAACGAATATCTGGTATCTCAGATCCAAGGAGTTTAAGTTGGAAGTAAATATACTAGTTAATCTCAATTATAAACTTAAAATGAAACTTTCACAAAGTTACATTTCATTCAAGTTAAGACCATGCAATGAAAGTTTGTGCCATAAAGCTAGCTTTTCAAAACTTTTTAACTTATCCTCTTGATAATTGATTTACCTTGTCAACTCTTGATAAGTGATATCCTTTTAGTCAAAACTTGACTTATAGTTTTGTCCAACAAAACTTGATTGAACTAATTTTCCAATATAGCCAATCATTCTCTAATAAATAATCAACATTTATTTAGAGAAATTCTTGTCATCTAGTAATGAAATTATTGTTCAACGATTTCATATATCTTAAACCTTGATTATCCATCATTCAACTCCTGAGATGTCTAGTCATGCTGAAACAAAATGAAGCCTTTGTAACATAGGAGATTTCGGAAGCAACCATGATACACTATCATCATCTCCTTTATGTTTATTATAAGCATTCACTATTAATTTCATACCATCTTTCATGATTGGAAGTATGAAGGTCTTAAAAGATATAGCCAATTCCACTTGAGAACATTTTTCAATTTTCTTTCTCAATCCAAGAAATTGGAAATATTAAATATATCAAGAATAATATGCAATTACACATAATTTATTTATTTTTATTTTTTTTTTGCAATTACACATAATTTATATAATAGGTAGAAAAGATAAAAGAGAATTGCTATTTATGTAAAAACAAAACCAAGAAAAATGACATAAAAAGTAAGTTTGGTTTTTCTCCCACTATTTTATTCAAATTCATTTGGGAATTCATAATTCCTTGTGGGCCAGAATTCCATTTAGTTATTTTGATTTTGAGTATACTCAAAAAATCAAAATAATTTCAATATGTAAGTACTTATTACCAATTATAACTCTTGTAACTTTTAGATAGTTGAGTTATCAACTCTTGATAAATTACATCATATGTGTTACCCAACCTTTGCCTCTAAAACTTTTTGACCTTAAATGTATTCAACAAGTCACAAATTTTAGTTAAATGATACCCATTACTTTAAGATGTCATCTCATCTCATAGTTGAAACTTCTCGTGGTGGAGCAATCTTGAGTGTACTCAACAAGTTAATTCGAACATGATTGCATTTTAACTGTAATAATGGAATGCAACTTAAGTTTTGACCTAAAAGGATTCTAGATAGAGTATATCAAGTGGGTCAGCATGCATATCCATTCATCAACATAAATAAATAAATATTCTATAATTAAATGTGGATGATTGTGTACTTTATTCCTAAACTGGTTTCTTTGATTCAAAAGGACACTAAATGGTCAAACTAAGGGACAAGTGACACCTCCATGCATTGTATGCCTTTTCTATGTCTGCCATGGTAGAATTAGTGTCATCTCCATCTCTTTTGTATATTACAAATGTAAATATAATCTAAATATTTTAGATCCTCGCCTTCTTCCTATCCCTAATACAGTACATTACATAATATTGAGAAAAATCTTGAATTACATTCCAATGGAGTGAGATGAGAAGAGCATTTGCATTGAGCGTGTATAGAGAAGGTAGGATCTGCAGACCCAATTTCAAAAATACCAAAACCAAACCATACATACATTCACTCATTTCACATTAGTCTTAGTTCATAACCAATAGGTGTTAAATCTGTTCAATAACAAAATACCTACTCAAGAAAATATAAATTTGCATATAACATTGAATAGGATCATCTCCATAGAAATTGGAAGAAATTCATTTCTTTTAGAGCAAGATTTAATGAGGGGTTTTGAATAATTAAAATAATTAATTAATTTTCACTAAAATAATTAAACTAAAGTTAAATCAATAAATAGCAAAGCTCTAGCCAAAAGAGTAACTTTTAGAGATGGTTTATACAACTGATCTGTTACAATAATAAATTCAATTACTCATTGATAAACTAGTTATAGCTATCAATAAACTTTAACAGCCAACTTTTCCTTACTTTATTGGTAGTTAAGGTACGATCATTAACTACTTTCCTAATCAAAAGATAATCGTAGGTATGACCGTATGATTCAATCTTTCAATTACAGTAAAAGCTAGAAAACCCTAGCTCAAACCAACAAACACGTTAAGTGAATTTTTTAAAATTTGATTGTATGTTTCCCTGATACAAATCCAATTATTAGTCACCACGAGGATTAAAATATCCAAACAATTACGGATTCAACTATTTAATTGGTAGTAGATTATCTAATTCAATCAAATATCGATCAATTATATGCAAATTAAATAGTTCAATAAAAAATTAATCTAGAACATACACAAATACCAATGAATAAAAGAAACAGTAAAAATTAATTCGATCTCATAGTTGCTTGTAGAACCAAATCTTCAAATTATCCCTTGACTAAAAAAAGAATTTAGTTTCTCCTCAACGAATTAACCCAAGCAAAAGTATCAAAAATTGCAAAAGTCATTCGCTGAAAGAGAAGCCAAAGTTGTTGGTCTTGCGAGGAAGAACGAGAAAAATAATAGCCAAACCATTACTTCTAATTGTTTCCTACTTTTTATAGTGGTCTAAAACATATCCTGTGAGGACTCGTATTTTTATTTTTAATTTTTACTTATTTTAAAATTATTTGCATTGGTGTTATTTAATTTTATTATTTTAGCATGAATTTTACTCAAAACAATTTTTATCACTTACGCGTCAAAATTTTTTAAAAGTCGCACCGGCGTGACTAATTGGAGATTTGGAGAACTTATCTTGGACTAGTAAGGATGAGTATTAGTGGCGCAAGAGAAACTGTCTTGGAAGATTAGTATTTAAGTGTAGTAAACAAGAAGGAAATTGGTAGTGCAGGACACTATTACACCACTATTCAAAGTTGACTTTCTAACCAAACAAAAGGCTAGCTTTTCTTCTTACCTTTTCAACACAAATCAAAACTTCATCTTCCCTCATTCTCTCTCTCTAAGTGGCCGAACCTTGGGAGCTCAAGAGGAGGAAGAAAAGCTTCAACTTTTGCCATTAATCTTGCTCAAAGATTCACACCCAACCCTCA
Source organism: Coffea eugenioides (assembly GCF_003713205.1). Lineage (NCBI taxonomy): Eukaryota > Viridiplantae > Streptophyta > Magnoliopsida > Gentianales > Rubiaceae > Coffea > Coffea eugenioides. Next base: position 28,627,203 of record NC_040044.1, on the reverse strand, counting down.
AGACCTTTGGAATTGATGGTGAATTGTTGGTGAATAACTTGTCTCCAACTGGGGTTCAAGAGGCTTGAAGAGGTAACAAGTTCACCTCTTTTAATCTTTAATTTTTACAAGAGTTAGTAATGGTTAGTGGTTGTTTTGCATGGATTTGAAAACCCTAACAAAAAATCTAAGATAGAGGACTTGAGGAAACCCTTGTTTTCTTGCTTTATATCTTAGGTAGTGGTCTTGAGGTAAACATCTAGGTAGAGGACTTGGGGATTCTTGCTTGTTTGGTTGTAATCTTGTGAATTATGGTTTGATATTTGGCTTGGTAGTGGAGAGAAAACTTGAAGAAGTCAAGGGGAGTCCGAATTTCTGCTGTCTTGTTCCCTTGCTTTAATTTCGAATTTTGTTGCTCAAATGGCTGAAAAAATGCTTGTTATATGTTGTATTATGTGTGTAAAAATTATCTCTCAAAAATTGTTTCAATTGGTTGGCTAAAACTTGAGTTTTGAGAAAAGAAAGAAATCTGAAAAATCTGCCAGGTCAGCCAACCAGGGTCTCTTTGACTGCACATAAATCTTTGTACAAAAGTTGAAATCAAGTGCCGTTTGCGGGATTTGAAACTAGACACCAAGAGATTTCTAACGGTATAAAAGTTCCCTGCTAATTCATTTTGTGTAAGCTGTAGCAAACAGGCAAAGTGGACTGATTTGCTTCTCCTGTTTAACCGAGAAAATTATGCAGCTGCATCTTGCGGCTCAATTTCGTTCCTCTTGTGTAAAGAATTTGAACACAATTTCTTCTGATGATTTATAGAATTTTGAATCTAGTTTTCAAATCCATAAACCATTCCCAATTTGGACTTGTGTAGCGTTAGTTATGGCCTGATTTCGAAACTGTGTCGAAGCTTTATGACTGAAAATCCGCAGAACAGGTTGCAAAGACCAGTTTTCTTAAAACTGTTGTATCTTGGTGTTGGAAAATCCGAATTGAGTTCTGCTTGTTGCGTTTGAAACTTGACTTGAATTTATTTTTGTGTTATGAATTTCAGAGGCTAATTCAATTTTCGTGAATTTTTTCGAATTTTCAAACTCTACTGAAAATCAAAACTGTTCCTGCCCTATTTCAATAAAATAGCAAGTTTGAGCTGAGATTTGAATGATTTCTGTTTGGAATTTGGGAAAAGTGTCTTCTGGAAAGTTTTGGTACTTTGAATCTTTCCAACAGTATAAAGTTTTTAATTTTTTGGGCATACCAAACTCAAGATATGATTTTTCACGTGTTGTCGCGTAAAGCTGGAAAATTTTGGGTTACAACAAAATGAACCTCTTAAGAATTCCCAACTATCTTTTGAGATTGATAGTCCATTTCAAACTTGATTTCATGGATGATACAAGTTCTCTTGTGACTTTAAACCTTCATTTTTGAATCTCGATTTTCGATGGATTAAAATTCTTTTGAGGCGTTGTCCTAAGTTCTAAGCTAATGAATTTTCTCCTTGTATCCTAAGTGACATAGGGCATCCGTGAGTGATAGTTGGTTGATATTTTTTCAGGTGTTCAAAAGGATTTCGAAAGGAATCCTGGTGCGGATAGCTAAAGGACTTAATTGCTTGCTTGCTTTTGAAAATTGGTGAGTGTCAAGTGCATGTCTCATGTACTATGATTGAAATGATATTTGTACAAGTGTTATGTGAAATTGTTATGATTCGTGAACTTGCCGAGACGAGGGTGTACTTTATTGCCCTTGTCCTCTCCCTCTTGAATACTTGTTACTTGAAATATGAACTTGCGTAACTTGAACTTGTACTTGAACATGCTTGTAATCGTGAGTACTGAGCGGCAGCATGTACCACATCCTATTCGGGTGGGAGGTGCCTCTCATCCCGACTTAGTACTATGACCGATTTTAAGTCAATTGGAGCCTTGTCTTATCGACCACTTATACTCGTGAGGATGCCCAAAACCCATTGGCTAGCCTCGTAACTCGAGCCGGCAAGGGCTTGGTCGAGAAGTTTGGTGAACCATGAAAAATTATAAAGTTTAGTCTTTTGAGATCTTGCTTAGCATACTCGAGTAGTATTGCCAATGGAGGAAGTAAGTGGAGTTCTATGGATATGTTACTACTTGAGTTGACAGAGAGTCAATCAAAGATGGCTTGAACTGGTCGTGACGTGGAAATAGCTCTTGAAATCTCATGTATACTTTTAATTTATGTTTTACTTCCTACTTGCTCGTTTATATGAAAATTGTGTTAAGTCTCTCTTAAGTGTGTTATTTGAGTTAGTTCGCGCTACTTGTTTACTTGCTTACTTGATTTCTTGGCTTCACTGAGCGTTAACTCACCCTAAGTTGTTTTCCTTAACTGGTTTGGAAGTAGAAGTTGGTGATTCTAGACTAACGATTTTTTGTGGAAGTTAGTATGTCTTTTGTATGTTATGGGAGACATTTAAAGTGTAAATTTTGTTATACTTGGGTTATAAAACTTATCTTTTAAGTCCCTACTTGAATTCTTTTAAGTCAGCTAAAGAAATTCTTAATGTGTGTGACCCATTAGGTTTTTATATATGTTGACAATAAGTATGAGTTATAATTCCTAATAAATAAGAACTAGATAAATTTAAACTTCTTTTAAATTATTGTTGATTCTATTAATCAATCAATTCATTCTCATAGATCAATATTGGCATCTAACAATGCATTATGATCACCCAAGTAATAAGAAAAGTAAAGTGGATGACTTCATCTTTCAGTGAATGTTTACTATGTAATTAATATCTTTTTACCACACTTATCTCACATTAATTATGAAATAAGTTGTCCCTGTTCCATTATGTGATTAATGTTCATTTCTTGTACCAAAATGTAAGTCCAATGAATAAGTACTTAGAAACACTTTCTAACACTCTTCTAGTTAGCGCTAAAAATTTTGAATTATACTTCTACAAGTTATCATACATGAGATAACACCTTTTTTTAACAAGATGTGGTAAATTCTTATAGGTTAGTCACCATCATTTCATACTTCAAATATATACCCATTTGCTTATGATGTGAGCATTCCCTGTTATCTGAGCAATCATATAGCAAATAAAGTATAACCGTCCATATTCAAGATACTATGATAACCTTAAATCTAAGGATCACTTACACAAACATTGCTTAGAGATTAATCCCTTGGCACTTAAAGGACATCTCTATGCGGATCAATCTAGTGAACTTGATCATTTTATCAAGCACCCATATATTAGCGTAGGTGTCTTACACACCATAGTAGATGAGGTCTGTTATTTCTCATATAAAAACAGAATAGTATATGCTAGTCTAACAATATTAACAATACCATTTCTTGTTAATATTTTGACTAAAGATATTTAAAAATATACCGTATCTATGATCAAATGGACCTCATCATCCTAACTCTTATGATTTCATTGATCAAATTTACTCTAAGGGTTTTATCTTACAAATATAAATATATAAGCAATCAATATGTTAAATATATCATTTATTATAACATAAATAGTTCAAGTGCATATTAAACCCTAGAAATTGATTGTTTTTAAGGCATACACATTTTCAATCTCCCACTTGTACTAAAACCAATTACTCATAAGTCCAAGACCAAATGAACTTACATGACCATCATGTTTCCTTTGAGATAAGTTTTAGTAAACGGATCAACTATAGTTTCATCCGTAGGTACTCTTTCTATCTCCACCTTTATTCTTACCAATGATTTCACCAAATCATGTGGTAACGCTTTAACAAGTCTATGTATCTATAATGAGACCTTCGTTCCTTTGCTAGAATAAATTTCCATTATAGTCACAATACAAGATAAATGACTTCTAATGCAGAGAACCAATCCAAGGTCAAAATTGAACTCGTAGATCCAAATGCTTCCCTTTGCCACTTCTCAAGTAGCAATTTGTTAAAGTTTAATTGTAGAAACTTTAGCTGTATTTTGCTTGAAACTCTTTCAACACGCAACATTAATATTGTAAGTAAATACATAATTACTTACAAATTATCATTTGTAAGATTGTTTACAAGTATATTCTTGAATTTCCAATTTTAATTCTTCATGGACCAAAGGAAACCACAAGTCTAGTACATTGAAAGGATAATTCTATATAATATAGATAAAACCCATTCTTAGATCACTTCATGCCAAACATTTTTAGCATCTTATCTATGCATTTTGAAAGCCCTAACAATCATGGTCTATCACTATCTTTACTTCCATAAAGAAGATTGCTTCTCCTTAATATCATAGAGAAAATCTTGATCAGCTATATTTATAGTTTTGGAGCATAGGTTTATACTTTCCATGTATAATATGTCAACTACATATAAACATAAAATCAACAATAACTCCCACCAAATCATGTATTAATACAAGGCCCATTCACACTTTTGATAAAATCAAACTCTTTGATTATGTCATCAAAATGAATGATGCAACTCTTAGAGGCTTGTTTTATTGGCACACAAGATGTAAAAAAACTTTTGAGATGTGTTACACACACAACCGTTTATTGTTTCCATTTAGGAAAAGTGGCTTTAACATCTATTTGCAATTGCATATCCCAAAGCTAAAGCAAGTAAGAAAATTTAAATGAATTTAAGTGTATTAATTACTTAGAAGATTTCTTTAAAAATAATTACTTATCCTTGCTGATAACTTTTCTACCAATCATGCTTTGTAGGTAACACTTTTACCTTCCATATTGATCTATATGCTAAAGACTCTCCTGCACCTAATAGGTTTTTATACTCTTAGGCGGATTGACTAAGGTTAATTTCTTTTGTTAAATATGGAATCCATTTTAGATTTGTGGTTTTAAACCATCTCTATAAGTTGTAAAGTTATTCATAAGTCATTAGGAACGCCATGATCAAATGTCATTATATTTCATAAGAATTCTATATTTCTAAAACTTATAAAACCCTTGTTCTAGGAGCTTTCACTGCACCTTATCATCATAAAATGCAAGTTTTAGTTCCATGCATTTGTTCAACTTCCTTTTGTGGCACTTCAAACTCTTTCAAATTTTAAGTTCTATCTTACTCCCACTACTTTATCTAGACTAAACTATTTATCTAGAAAATAGTAATTTTAAAGAAAAACACTTTTACTCTTGGAGAAGATTGCAGTGTTCCTTGAGAAGATGAGGAAACTCTAACTTATGAGTTAGAAGAAATCAAACCAATGAATTAGAGAGAGTCAATTTGCTCTTCTTTTTTTTGGTCAATTTTCTTTTTTCTTTTATTTCTCAAGGACACTCTGCAGAAAGGTCTTAATTGGATCTTAGTTCCAACTTGTCCGATTATACCTACTTCATAAGTACGGCAACTCAAACTTTTATAAAAATTTGGATTCTTTAACACTATATATCTCATATGATATATTTTGAACAAAAATATATATGGAACAGGATTTAGTGTATAGGAAGTATTTTTATCTAGAACAAAATCCAAAACTATTTTGGTAAAATTGCATGGTACATCTTATCTCATAAGACATAATTCCTTATCTAGTTTACTCAATTTAAATTGAGATACCTAAGAGAAATTTTACTTGAAAATCTCAATCTTCTTTAGATGATTTTGAAACTCTTGGACTAAATGTTCTCCACATTGATCAAATTTTAGTGTTCCAATACTTTGCCTTGAATCAAGCATTATTCACCTTGATCATATCTAGGTGTTCTAATGCTTTCACCTTTTTATTTCTCTACTTCATACGCAAACCCTTTAACTTCTAAATACATCGGGTTTGTACTTAAAAAGCATACCTAACCATTTTGAGTAGTTATTATTCAAAGTAGTAAAGTATAAGAAATAATAACATTTATTTAGTTCCAAAATAAGTCCACTAGATTAAGAAAGATAATTTCTTACTGCATAATAATGAAGTAACTTTTACTTCATTAAAGTAGATGCTTATTATCCTTCTTTTCAACTTACTTCTTTTAAGTTAAAGTATAACGAATATCTGGTATCTCAGATCCAAGGAGTTTAAGTTGGAAGTAAATATACTAGTTAATCTCAATTATAAACTTAAAATGAAACTTTCACAAAGTTACATTTCATTCAAGTTAAGACCATGCAATGAAAGTTTGTGCCATAAAGCTAGCTTTTCAAAACTTTTTAACTTATCCTCTTGATAATTGATTTACCTTGTCAACTCTTGATAAGTGATATCCTTTTAGTCAAAACTTGACTTATAGTTTTGTCCAACAAAACTTGATTGAACTAATTTTCCAATATAGCCAATCATTCTCTAATAAATAATCAACATTTATTTAGAGAAATTCTTGTCATCTAGTAATGAAATTATTGTTCAACGATTTCATATATCTTAAACCTTGATTATCCATCATTCAACTCCTGAGATGTCTAGTCATGCTGAAACAAAATGAAGCCTTTGTAACATAGGAGATTTCGGAAGCAACCATGATACACTATCATCATCTCCTTTATGTTTATTATAAGCATTCACTATTAATTTCATACCATCTTTCATGATTGGAAGTATGAAGGTCTTAAAAGATATAGCCAATTCCACTTGAGAACATTTTTCAATTTTCTTTCTCAATCCAAGAAATTGGAAATATTAAATATATCAAGAATAATATGCAATTACACATAATTTATTTATTTTTATTTTTTTTTTGCAATTACACATAATTTATATAATAGGTAGAAAAGATAAAAGAGAATTGCTATTTATGTAAAAACAAAACCAAGAAAAATGACATAAAAAGTAAGTTTGGTTTTTCTCCCACTATTTTATTCAAATTCATTTGGGAATTCATAATTCCTTGTGGGCCAGAATTCCATTTAGTTATTTTGATTTTGAGTATACTCAAAAAATCAAAATAATTTCAATATGTAAGTACTTATTACCAATTATAACTCTTGTAACTTTTAGATAGTTGAGTTATCAACTCTTGATAAATTACATCATATGTGTTATGTGAGGACTCGTAAAAACTATTATTTTATGCCTAATTTATGGCTTAATAAACTATTTAATTGGATTTTTGCCACGAGGAATATTTTCTAGCCTTATTAGACCTAAATACATGGAAATATAAGTTCGTTATATTTTTAAAGTGACTCG
>NC_040044.1:28586085-28612192 GCF_003713205.1 Coffea eugenioides | reverse complement strand
ACAAGTTGTTTATTCTACTGTTCATTGCATTAGTGGAGTGATCTTGTTGTTCCCATAGTGTTCGTTATTGAGGATGTTCAGAGAGCATAATGGAAATTTAAAGAAAAAAAAATTGCCCACAAGAATATTGTAGGAGGCAAGGGAAAGGAACAAGGGGAAAAAAGAAAATGATTTGATAAATGATAATTAACAAGGAAGAGAAATTAAAAGCACAATAATCATACAAATTGGAGGGGCATTTTTTACTCACAAGGGGGTTGAGTGACGTAAAAGAAATTCGGTGGCAAATTGATATTGGATTGAAATGCAAGGCTGTTTAATGCAATGGATTGAAGAAAACAAAATTATGTATATTTGAATCCCAAATTCAATAATTAGGTAGCTTTTCTAACTAGATAAATATAGTTCTTGGGATAAATTTTTTTTAAAAGTATGATATCTAGGAGAAAATTTAGATAGATCAGTGAGACACGAACCTGATGAATGAGCATGAGCACAACTGCAGTGTCTCTGAACCCAGTTCTAGGAAGCAAAGACAGGGCATTGGAATGGTTAAGAAGCATGTCTCCAAAAGCCCAATACACAGCACTTGCTGATGGTAATGTCAAGGTTAGAACATATATTGTTGCCCCCAAATATATAAGCTTGAACTTCTGTGGCTTCCACATTGCATGCATTATCTCTCTGAAAAAAAAAGAAAAAATTAAAAAGCATTTGAATAATAGATACTTCTCATTAAGTAATAAAAATTAAAAAAAAAGGAAAAAGAAAAGAAAGATTCATATCATTTGTTATTTATTTGTTTACATTCCTGAGAAATTTTAACAGATTGGTATAATCAACTGCTGTTGAAAGAAAAATTCTCTGGTTCTTCAATCATCTTATTGCTATTTGTATGTTCATTTTCAACAAATTGAGTATACTTACCCCTTTTTATCTTTTCTATTTATTAGGATGAAGTATAGTGGTCTGGCAAATATTGTCCTCTAGACATCAAAATTGCAATTTGGATACCTAATTTTAAACAAATATTATTTTGCTTGCATCATAAATACATTTCCAATCACTTTTTTATATTTCCAACCTTTTTTTATCTTACATGCAACACATCACAAAAGTATTATAACATTATTTTAAATAATTTTTTTTAAAATAATCTCCTATCCAAACGATCTCCTCAAATTGCTCCAAGGCCAACTTCATAGTTAGAAGCATATTGTAACCAACATTATGCTGCATGACCTTACATCTATGGGAGGTATTATAATATAAGAAACCAGACAAGGATGGTGGTCTTTGTAGTTATTACAAATCTTAAAGGTGTTTAGAGCAATTTACACAATTTATTCTTGCAATATTGCAAAAAAGGATGAAACATAAAGTTCAGATCATCACGAGTGAATAAATTATTTCTTTAGAAGATAAAAAGGAGCTGGCACCAGTATTTCATGAAGCATGTCCCCATTCCTGAAAAGGGTTTCTAGCAATTATATGTCTACTAGCTACATCTATAGTCAGATCATGCTACAAATTGCTGCAAATACAGTTTGTGTATGCAAACAAAATTCATATTTCATATATCAGCATGCCAAAAAAAAAAAACTCACACTGTTACAGCATGGCCCCCAAAGGTGTAAAGAATGTTTGTCGCTCCAGTAAAGTAGAGAACCATTTTGGTTGGCCCTGAATGCTTCACTCCTTCAACCTGGACATGCCAAAACTAATTAATTTTTTAGTCACAATTTTATGACTAATCAATCTTGACATTAGGCCGCCACATGGTAAAAGTGATCAAGCCAAAATTAAACTTTAGTTCTTGTTTTTTTTTTATTTATTAACCTGAATTAGATTTTAAGACAATATCTATACCTGTCCATGGATAAAAGAAGCAATGGTGAGATACCATGCTGTGTAAGTTGTCATGAGAAGGCCTAAAAATGACCAAATTCTGTAGTTGTGGAATGAAGGAATGAACACTGTTGTGGCACAACAGGCTCCAAAGATGTAGGTCCAAGTTCTTTTGTCAAGATTATCATTGATGTAGTAGATATTGCTGAAATTTTGATAAGAAAATTGATCAGATGTGCAGAATATTCATTAATCAGGGAAATTAGTATAGCAAATAATTGTTACCTGGCACAAGCAATTAGCTGGATTACAGATCCAAATAGTAGAAATGTGCAATTGAAAAATAGGCCAATATTTCTCCAGTGCTTTCCCAGTAGACCATCAAGAACTTCAAACCACTGCACTTGTTACAGTTAGTTTAGTTAACGAATACTGCAAAAGTTATGAAATCATGCAAGACAGAACAATGAATGGTTTATTTGTTGATGCCATTCTTTCCTAACTAAGGATCAAATTTTCCAAAACTCATTGTGAGAATCCAGATTTTCATGACCGACCAAAAGCAGCAGACTATTGAAATACCTGGATTACATGGTTTCGAAAATCGACTTTTTCCCTCTCTTTTCTAGTCCTATACTCAATGTATAGAACACAAATGAGATAAGCAGTCCAGCTTCCCATCAAGCCATAGAAAAGCTGGAATATAATCCCAGATAACATTCCCAGTTGGGAAAATGAGTATGGCAGAGTAAGCAGCACTTGTGCAACCTATAAAAGAAACAAGAACTTGTTGTCAGCAAGTTAATCAACCTACATTTCTGGATAAACAAAACTGTTGAGGAGAGTAAAATGAATAATTTGGTCAAAAAAATGCCTGGTTAGAAGAACAGCTGAACCATGCATCATAGACAGAACCACCATGCCAAAGCAGCTTGGAAAATTTGCTCTTAGCAGAGCTAGAATTGCCCTGTTCATCCCTTTCCATTTCTACATAATTCCCTGCAATTACAGTTTCAACCTTCTCTGAAGCCATTGTTGTGGACAGGGAAGTTGTGTAAGCAGCCCAAAGTAGTAGCAAATTGCTTTATATAAATAGGCAAAGCGAGAACTGAGGACTGAGGAGGTGTAAGAGATGCTGCTTTTTCTTTTTCTTTCTTCTTCTTCTTCTTCTTATTTTTTTTCCTTTCTTCTTCTTTTTTAAATTCCTTTTGAGATGAGGATTCTTTATGGTTTGTTGAGCAATGATTGATTTACCCGTGAGGGACCTAATGGCTAATTGGGTCAAGTTTGAATGTCCTATTAGTATTAGGTCAGTCTTTGAATGCCTAATGTACCAATTCAAGGTCAAGAATATGTATACTAGATATAGATATTTAATATTTTTAGTATATTTTTAGTTTTAGTTCCTTGGAAAACAGAAATAAAAGAAAAAAGGTTACACTCCATTTGGTTGGGTGTTTTTTTTTTTTTTTAAGAGATGCTGAAGTTTTTTTTATTTTTAAAATTTTTTTGGGTATTTTCAGATTTTTTTAGTGTGTTGTTACTGTAAATGTGTTCTTAAAGTCACATTTTCTTGAAAAACAACCCAACCAAATTGACCTTATTCTGACAGCACTTAGTCAAACTTCACTTTTTAACTTCTCACAATTATAGTCAAAATCTTTTGAAATTCTCATTAGATGTTAAGATGTTTGGTAAAACTGTTATTTAGAGCCGATTAGTCACAGCATGGACAGTTACAAGATTCCAATCCCATCTGAGTCAAAATCCAGTCTAATCCAAATGGGAGCCATTTGGCTTAAATTTTTAGAAAATTTCCCAAAAAGGTTCTTTTATTTACTATGTATACACTTAATTAAAGGAAAAAAAGAAGAAGAAGGATCCAAACTGAGCAAAAACCGGTTGCTCAAAAATTTTCCATTTGTTTAAAGGTCTTGAATTTTGTTTTTTTAAATAACTGTCTAAGAACAAAAATACATTGTATCCACCCAAAAATTTGGGGGTTTCAATCTAAAAAAGATATTTATTTCTCAATCCAAAAATGTCTTCTTCATATGTATTGTAGTACAATGGAAATATGCCCTTATAGTGAAGTCCCTCTCGAGGTTGACAAAGGCACTCCTTTAGGACCTTCAGTCCTTTATATATACTTTTTTACCCCTTTTCTGTGGGACTAATGGAAGGCTATGGGCCAAACCCTCGCATGATCGCACGAGCGGGATGACCCACCAAAAAAACCCTTTCTTTCACAAGAAGCATTGGTATGCATAGATTGTAGAAGGATATGTACTGATTGATTATGAAAACACAGCAGAAAGTAAAAAGACAGGAGATTTGTTTTAATAAAAATTGAGGGGTTTGAAATATTATTAGATATAAGAAAAATAAAAGAATAGAAATTGAAAGAAAAACTTAGTTGTGTTTATGTGTTTTATTTTATTATACTAAGAATGGTTGAAATGATTACTTAGGGTGGCTTTGGTGCTTAACATCATTTATGCCACACGTGTGACAACTGGCTTTATGGGAAGAGATCTAAAGACTAAGCCCTAGAATTGTAGGGGCTACTTGCTTGTCTTTTTTTTTTATTATTATTTAGTAAAAGGGGGGTGGGGGGGATGAGACTTAAATAACGGGAAGAAAAGAGGAGAATTTGAACTCAAAACTTCTGAAAATAAAATACTCACTTTTTATGATTTCTTTTTCTTTTATGCGTTATTACTTTTGGTACAATATGATATGTGGTAATAGTTTTAAACATCATTTGGGATAAGTGAAGCAAATGAATAATATACTGAAGCATCTTATTTGTAAATTAAAATATCAATGATGTCTCATGACTACTTTTAGAAAAGAGGAGATAAAGTTGAAAACCATAAGATGGGTTCTGGGTACGTTAAGTACTACTAACTTCTCCAAGATCTGCATATTGCTGTAATGACTTCTATTGAGTGACTTGAAGGACATCCTTTTTTTTCTTTTTTTTTTTCTTTTGGGACTTCATAAGCAATGTCAAAATGGAGTAACTTCCATTGACTTGCTCATAGTCATAGTTGTAAGTTATTACAAATGCCTCCTTTTTTTTCAAGCAAAACTCCATACACGAAGAGGAATGCCAACCCTTCGTTTTATTAATAAACAAGTAAATAAAGTAGAAGGGGGACATATACCAAACCTCCATTACATGACAAAATAAAAAGTTATAAATAAGGAGTACTTCTCCCTTATAAAAAAAAAAAAAATTCCTACATGAAGGAACAAAGACCTCCCTATATCACCATAAGAAGTGATTATAATTTTGGAACTAAGTGAGTGGCTTTGAGCTTTTAGATTTCTTTTTTCAAAGAATTTTTTTCCTAATAAATGGATAACAAAGCCAAACATGTCTAAAATGAGAAAGGTTCCAATAGTAGCTACACTAAATTTGTTGCACCTACAGAAAAAAAAAACCTAAACTTCAAATACTAGACTCATTTGGATGACGTGTTTTTTGAAGAGTTACTAGACAATAGTAGAGTGAACCCTTTTATTTCTCGTGAATAAAATGTATATGTTAGACAAAAGTTTTGATGGTGAACATGTTTAGAATTTTTAAAGAATGATTTTCTGAAATTTTGGTCGTTTTATTGGTCGTCAATTGATACAAACGTTCGTACAACTAAGCTTTACTTTGAACAGAGGATGGATTACATGATAAAGGACACAGAAAGAACAACCCAAAACCCTGTCACGATAAGTCTAAGACGATGTACAATAAACAAAATTGAAATCCCTAAAATGGGATTGAAGAAGTGGAAATGCAAGGCGAAAATGATAAAGGAAAGAAGGCAAAGAATCAATAAATAGCCAGAGGATGGACCCAAAGACTTCAACTTCAGCTATAACAGGATGAGGTTGTAAGAGATGATGGTTCAATGCAGTGGCATTGGCCCAAACTTTCACTATATCACAAAGTTTTGGGCTATTCAAAGTATTTAGCATATCTTTTATCAAGCACAATGGACTGTCTTGAACAAGTCTCACAAACCCAACAAGCTTAATCAACATTTCCCACATCAATTCTAGCCGCACAAATGGTCCAACAGATCGTTGATTTTCAGACACAAATTAAGCAAACCTTTTTTTAAAATAGTAAATAGCCATTAATTTATGTTAGACATCCTCTTTCAAACTTTTTTGAGGGTACAATCTTAACTTTTTTCTTTTTTGCCTGCATACATCAGATTTCCCTCTAATTTTGTTGAGAATAATTAAAGTATATTACTAAAAACATGGCATACAATCTTATTAAGCTATTAAACTTGGAAAACTCATTGAGTAAAGTGAGCATTTGGCATTTCTGAAGGAACCAGTAGTTAGATTAATATTCTTGTATATATTTTCGGAGCCTACAAGTTAAGGGTGGAAGGACGTAGATTCGGAGCTTGTAAGATTTTATTATAAGAGACAAGTTGATTTTATAAATTCGAGTTATGTGCTTGTACAAACAAATCAACTTAGGTGGCGTTTGAACGCAAATCTGAAATGTCAAAATACGAAAAACTGAAATTTTTGAGTTTGCAAGTTTTAATTGGGTTATTATCACTTTACCCCTTAAATTATAACACTACTATCAATTTAACTCCTAACATTATCTTTTAATCACTTTACCCCTATAGTTAAGTCAACTCAACATGTTGACAAATTTTAGACAAAGGTACTTTTCTCCGTTAGGGTTAATTATAATTTATCTCCTTAAAGTACACCTTGATTCTCACTTTATCCCTTAACATTTATTTCATGACACTTAACCCCTCACCCCCCCCAGGAGACAAAAATACCCCAATATTATGTTGATTCCTTTTCTGTTTTGGTCTCTCTTATCTTTTTTATTCCATTTAGTTTTCTTGTTTCGAGCAAATAAAAAATTTCTATAACAATAAAATTTAGTATGTCCATTATCTAATTTACAAAATAAGTGAAACTATATATATATATATATTATATATATATATATACACACACATACATAAACATACATACATATATATATATTATAAATTACTTTCATCTATTCTCCCATTTAAGAAATTAATAGAAGTTGTATTCCATTTCCTTATAGTTAGAAATTCAAAGTTAATCATCCAATCTTATAATCACACATTTAGGTGTCACTTATTACAAATTTTTTTGTCAATTTCTCTCTAATGAATTTTTGTTAATTCAGATATTTTCTTTGTCTTTTTTTTAGTTAGTGAAATCCCGTGATACACACACACACACATTGCATAATATAGGGATTTTTTCATCTCTTAAGAGCTAAGTGACAAAAAATGTTGGTTCAGAGCAATCTAAGAGAGGGTAAATTAGATTATTTACAATTTTTACAAATTCAAAACAAACTTCACTCAAATCCAAAAAAAAAAAATCTTTCACATAAGTATTGAGCAAATAATAGTATAAGTATATAACAATCAAATTCAATCAACTAATTGCACAAAAATGACAAAAGCAAAATAAAAAATAAGGGATTGAAATGCTCAAACTAGATTTATAGTGGCTCGGCCACCCTTCTTGGTGCCTATACCAACTTCCAAACTACTTCAAGTCTTGATGTTTCTCCATTAAGTGTATCTTCAAAGTAGGTGAGATAATAATCTTTTTTGTACACAAATGAGGCTTACCCTTGCTAAATCTCTTTACTCTATTTGAACCAAGGATTTTACACTTCACAATCTCCCTTTGTTACAAAAGTTATCTCTCCACTCTGACACTTGAAGAACACCCTTAATTTAAGTTCACAATCACAAGATTACAAAGAGTTCTTAGCTAAACTAGTTTATCTATGAATTAGAACAATTACAAGACAAAAGCTATATCATGTGGATGTCCTTGGGCTATTTATAGGTGAAAAATAGTGCTAAAAAGGGAGCTCCAACGACCAAAATACTAGTTGTTAAAAACTAGCCATTAGGGGATTCAATAGGCCTAAAGGTGTTTAGATAGCCAAGAGCAAGTTTTGAATGGCTGAAACTTTTCAAAAAGCATTTTCCATTTTTGTAATAGTACTTCTACAGTAACTTCAGTCACATGCTATAGTACCTTTGGATAGCCATACTGTTCACACTATAATACCACTGTTCACTGTTACAATTCTTTTTCAATTTTTCTAATTTTTTTTCAATTCTTCTCAACTTCGCTTTCTGTAAGGACCCATAGAAACATGCATAGTGAAAAATTTAATAATTTTTTATTCCTTTAATAGATCGAACTTTGATTAAATCCATGAGATATAGAGTTTGTTCAAGAAAATTACCTCAACCCATAAAGATCTTCTTGAACTAGTGGATAGGGGTGTGCATCGGGTTCGAATTCGGTAATTCGGAAGTTTGAATTCAGAATTTTTCGGAATTTTGGTATAGGAATTACCGATCGATTTCGATTTCAAATTCATCAGTTCCGATTTCGTTTTTGATTCCAAATTCAATTCGAAATTCGGTAAATTCGGAATTCACCGAATTCGGAAAACTTTTTTCCCTTTTTTTTCTTTTTTGTTAGATGTATTGTTATATAATATAAATTTTATATTACACATATTATAAAAAATATTGGGTTTGTTTGGATAGTGAAATTATCTCAAATAATATTTCGCTTGCATCATAGACACATTTTTCAACCCACCTTTCTATATTCCCAACCACATTTTTATCTCACATATATCACATCACAAAAAGTGCTACAGTAGTTATTCCAAATAATATTTCAAATAATACCTTATCCAAACAAACCGAATATTATATATAAAAATATTATTAAAATATTATTACATACATAAATATATATTAATATACATATTATAAAATGAAATTGAAATAAAAAATATTATTATATATATAAATAAATAAATATTAATATATATATTATAAAACGAAATTGAAATCGAAAATAATTCCGATTTCAAAAACTCCATTACAGAATTCGAACCAGATTCACATAATTCGAAATCGAAAATTCTGATTTCAGTGCCGAATTCCAAATTACCGATTTCAAAAATTCCGAGATCTGGCACAAAAGATGATAAAGTGATCCACGTAGCCATACACATGTCTGGCTCTAACAGTCATCCACATAAACCTCCTTAACTAGAACTTCCAAGGTTGAATTAGTTTGAATTAGATCAGTGCTAGTTATTGCCAGTACACCTCACACAAATTAGTTAAGAAAAACTCTAGTTTTTCACTATGAAAAACATGCCTTAGTGAGAGAAATAAGAGATGTAATTTTTTCCTTATTTTCTTGGATGAATTTCGGGTATTTCTCTCTCAAGATTTTCCTCAAAAATCTCATAAGACAATTTATGTGTCGATTAGTTTTGCTAGCAAATGCATGATGAGTATTTATAGACCAATAAATTAGTCATATATATTCTTATGGAAACCTGAAAGCTAGTTTCCAGTAGGACATAGCTTACTTATTCTATTACAACCCTTGCATTGGAAGATTTAAATTTATTTGTACTGTAAGTCTCTCAAATTTAATTTGTCTCACAAATTAAACTATAAGTTATAAAACTTATCTTTTAAGTCCCTACTTGAATTCTTTTAATTTAGCTAAAGAAATTCTTAATGTGTGTGACCCATTAGGTTCTTATATACGTTGACAATAAGTATGAGTTATAATTCCTAATAAATAAGAACTAGATAAATTTAAACTTCTTTTAAATTATGATTGATTCTATTAATCAATCAATTCATTCTCATAGATCAATATTGGCATCTAACAATGTATTATGATCACCCAAGTAATAAGAAAAGTCAAGTGGATGACTTCATCTTTCAGTGAATGTTTACTATGTAATTAATATCTTTTTACCACACTTATCTCACATTAATTTTGAAATAAGTTGTCCCTGTTCCATTATGTGATTAATGTTCATTTCTTGTACCAAAATGTAAGTTCAATGAATAAGTACTTAGAAACACTTTCTAACACTCTTCTAGTTAGCGCTAAAAATTTTGAATTATACTTCTACAAGTTATCATACATGAGACAACTCCTTTTTCACAAGATGTGGTAAATTCTTATAGGTTATTCACCATCATTTCATACTTCAAATATATACCCATTTGCTTGTGATGTGAGCATTCCCTGTTATATGAGCAATCATATAGCAAATAAAGTATAACCGTCCGTATTAAAGATATTATGATAACCTTAAATCTAAGGATCACTTACACAAACATTGCTTAGTGATTAATCCCTTGGCACTTAAAGGACATCTCTATGCGGATCAATCTAGTGAACTTGATCATTTTATCAAGCACCCATATATTAGCGTAGATGTCTTACACACCATAGTAGATGAAGTCTGTTATTTCTCATATAAAAACGGAATAGTATATGCTAGTCTAATCATATTAACAATACCATTTCTTGTTAATATTTTGACTAAAGATATTTAAAAATATACCGTATCTATGATCGAATGGACCTCATCATCCTAACTCTTATGATTTCATTGATCAAATTTACTCTAAGGGTTTTATCTTACAAATATAAATAGATAAGCAATCAATATGTTAAATATATCATTTATTATAACATAAATGGTTCAAGTGCATATTAAACCCTAGAAATTGATTGTTTTTAAGGCATACACACTTTCAATCTGTGACAGCCCCACCTTCCCCTAAAGCGAACCAAAGGGTTCGGCGAAGGACTGCCTGCCCAACTTTCGCCGGGACTCACTACAGTCCTCAAATAAATTACAATGCACATCTCAAATAATACATCAAATGTTCCACAAATTTACATATCATAAGTGAAGCGAATACTTCTCAATTGCACTACAAACTAAAACCTCAAGAGATAAAAGCAATACTAATTACCAAACGTGGAACGTACACATACCTTCGTTTCAATTCTCAACTTCCATACAATCCTAACTATTACACAAGAGAAATCTAAATTCAAACTGTACAGGAGATATTTCATCCAGTCACACCAATAAGTACTATAAGCACTTCCTTCGTCTCGAACCCTGTGGGGAGAGAAATATTTTGGGGTGAGCTAGAAACTCAGTGAGTGACCAGTAAAAATCAGTAATCAAATAAGTTTCACAATAGTTCATTTCAATGATGTCATGAATCAATAATCAAATGTACGTTTATTGCTCTTGTGAGCCAGTGAAATCATTGTACTTAAACATCCAACGCTCAAATAGATCAATTAACAGTCAAACAGTGCTAGGGAGCCATTTGTGCTCCAAATAAACAGCGGTGGAGACGTTAGTTCTAAGCACAAGACTTCCCAAAACTCATTGGAGCCAAATCATGTCATGAACTCACATGCAAGCACACATGATATGCAATCGAGTAAACAATGCAAAAAGACGTTCAAAAGTAACTTTGGAAACAATTTTGGAATCACTCACCAACCACAGCTCATGATCCTCATCCATCATAGACAGTTTCCTTGATCAAGTCCAAGCCCTTCATTTCTACCAAGAGTTAACTCAAACTCAAAGGAAATCAAATGCTCTCAAAGATTGGACAGCATTTCCCCTTAAATTCTTCATTTTTCCATCCTACAATCAATCACCAATCACATCTCAATTCAACCACAATTACACATACAAATCATAAGATATACAACACACCTAATTAGGCCACAATACCCCTTCAATTTGAGCCAATTGATAGCTCCACAACCAATCTCAATTAAGCCCCAATTCGAAACCCTAAAACTGAAATTGATGCACCCCAAGCTGGAAATTCTTTTAGACAAGTCCATCTAGCACATAATGCCTCAATAATTCATATAGCAACCCCTCACAACATGGCCAAGCCTCAATCATCACATAGGGGCAGAAAATTCATTATAAAATAGACAATTCCTCAATCACTACTTCAACCCACAATATTCCTCATAAACCACATATTTTGCAACTCTAAATCACAAATATCTAGCATATTCTTCGAAGAAAAGGATTTCCAGCAAAGATTACCTTGAAACCTCAAGAAAATGATAGCTTAGAGCTTGCCCTTCCAAAACCACTCCACCAACTCCTTCCAACTTCCTTGGTGAGCACTTGTATAAAGTAGTTCCAAAACTAACGGTTGAAACTCAAGATTTGGACAAGAAAGGATGGTGCAAGGTGAAGCTCTCTTCTCTCTTTTCTCCCTCATGGAGTTCGGCCAAGCCAAGGAAAGAAATGAGGGAAATATCAGCCAAGAAACAAAATAAGAATGTAAGAAATCAGCCGGTCAAACTTGGCTGCCGAAGTGCCACGTCACAATCCGGCCAAGATCTGGCCGGATTCATGGCAGTGGCAAAATCAAGATTTTTCCAAATCCCCTGCCAATCCAGCCAAGAACTGGTCGGATATACGGCCGGATTCTCTAAAAAAAAAACTTCTAGCCAAATTTTTTATTTCAGGGTATCACACAATCTCCCACTTGTACTAAAACCAATTACTCATAAGTCCAAGACCAAATGAACTTACATGACCATCATGTTTCCTTTAAGATAAGTTTTAGTAAACGGATCAACTATAGTTTCATCCGTAGGTACTCTTTCTATCTCCACCTTTATTCTTACCAATGATTTCACCAAATCATGTGGTAACGTTTTAACAAGTCTATGTATCTATAATGAGACCTTCGTTCCTTTGCTAGAATAAATTTCCATTATAGTCACTATACAAGATAAAGGACTTCTAATACAGAGAACCAATCCAAGGTCAAAATTGAACTCGTAGATCCAAATGCTTCCCTTTGCCATTTCTCAAGTAGCAATTTGTTAAAGTTTAATTGTAGGAACTTTAGTTGTATTTTGCTTGAAACTCTTTCAACACGCAACATTAATATTGTAAGTAAATACATAATTACTTACAAATTATCATTTGTAAGATTGTTTACAAGTATATTCTCGAATTTCCAATTTTAATTCTTCATGGACCAAAGGAAACCAAAAGTCTAGTACATTGAAAGGATTATTCTATATAATATAGATAAAACCCATTCTTAGATCACTTCATGCCAAACATTTTTAGCATCTTATCTATGTATTTTGAAAGCCCTAACAATCATGGTCTATCACTAAAGCCCTAACAATCATGGTCTATCACTATCTTTACTTCCATAAAGAAGATTGCTTCTCCTTAATATCATAGAGAAAATCTTGATCAGCTATATCTATAGTTTTGGAGCATAGATTTATACTTTCCATGTATAATATGTCAACTACATATCAAACATGAAATCAACAATAACTCCCACCAAATCATGTATTAATACAAGGCCCATTCACACTTTTGATAAAATCAAACTCTTTGATTATGTCATCAAAATGAATGATACAACTCTTAGAGGCTTGTTTTATTGGCACACAAGATGTAAAAAAACTTTTGAGATGTGTTACACACACAACCGTTTATTGTTTCCATTTAGGAAAAGTGGCTTTAACATCTATTTGCAATGCCATATCCCAAAGCTAAAGCAAGTAAGAAAATTTAAATGAATTTAAGCGTATCAATTACTCAGAAGATTTCTTTAAAAATAATTGCTTATCCTTAATGATAACTTTTCTACCAATCATGCTTTATAGGTAACACTTTTACCTTCCATATTGATCTATATTCTAAAGACTCTCCTGCACCTAATAGGTTTTTATACCCTTAGGCGGATTGACTAAGGTTAATTTCTTTTGTTAAATATGGAATCCATTTTAGATTTGTGGTTTTAAACCATCTCTATAAGTTGTAAAGTTATTCATAAGTCATTAGGAACGCCATGATCAAATGTCATTATATTTCATAAGAATTCTATATTTCGAAAACTTATAAAACCCTTGTTCTAGGAGCTTTCACTGCACCTTATCATCATAAAATGCAAGTTTTAGTTCCATGCATTTGTTCAACTTCCTTTTGTGGCACTTGAAACTCTTTCAAATTTTAAGTTCTATCTTACTCCCACTACTTTATCTAGACTAAACTATTTATCTAGAAAATAGTAATTTTAGAGAAAAACACTTTTACTCTTGGAGAAGATTGCAATGTTCCTTGAGAAGATGAGGAAACTTTAACTTATGAGTTAGAAGAAATCAAACCAATGAAGTAGAGAGAGTCAATTTGCTCTTCTTCTTTTTGGTCAATTTCTTTTTTCTTTTATTTCTCAAGGACACTCTGCAGAAAGGTCTTAATTGGCTAGTTCCAACTTGTCAGATTATACCTACTTCATAAGTATGGCAACTCAAACTTTTATAAAAATTTGGATTCTTTAACACTATATATCTCATATGATATATTTTGAACAAAAATATATATGGAACAAGATTTAGTGTATAGGAAGTAATTTTATCTAGAACAAAACCCAAAACTATTTTGGTAAAATTGCATGGTATATCTTATCTCATAAGATATAATTCCTTATCTAGTTTACTCAATTTAAATTGAGATACCTAAGAGAAATTTTACTTGAAAATCTCATTCTTCTTTAGATGATTTTGAAACTCTTGGACTAAGTGTTCTCCACATTGATCAAATTTTAGTGTTCCAATACTTTGCCTTGAATCAAGCATTCTTCACCTTGATTATATCTAGGTGTTCTAATACTTTCACCTTTTTATTTCTCTACTTGATACGCAAACCTTTAACTTCTAAATACATCGGGTTTGTACTTAAAAAGCATACCTATCCATTTTGAGTAGTTATTATTCAAAGTAGTAAAGTATAAGAAATAATAACATTTATTTAGTTCCACAATAGGTCCACTAGATTAAGAAAGATAATTTCTTACTACATCATAATGAAGTAACTTTTACTTCATTAAAGTAGATACTTATTATCCTTCTTTTCAACTTACTTCTTTTAAGTTATAGTATAACGAAAATCTGGTATCTTATAGTCAATGAGTTTAAGTTGGAAGTAAATATACTAGTTAATCTCAATTATAAACTTAAAATGAAACTTTCACAAAGTTACATTTCATTCAAGTTAAGACCATGCAATGAAAGTTTGTGCCATAAAGCTTGCTTTTCAAAACTTTTTAACTTATCCTCTTGATAATTGATTTACCTTGTCATCTCTTGATAAGTGATATCCTTTTAGTCAAAACTTGACTTATAGTTTTGTCAAACAAAACTTGATTGAACTAATTTTCCAATATAGCCAATCATTCTCTAATAAATAATCAACATTTATTTAGAGAAATTCTTGTCATCTAGTAATGAAATTATTGTTCAACGATTTCATATATCTTAAACCTTGATTATCCATCATTCAACTCTTGAGATGTCTAGTCATGGTGAAAGAAAATGAAACCTTTGTAACATAGGAGATTTTGGAAGCAACCATGATACACTATCATCATCTCCTTTATGTTTATTATAAGCATTCACTATTAATTTCATACCATCTTTCATGATTGGAAGTATCAAGGTCTTAAAAGATATAGCCAATTTCACTTGAGAACATTTTTCAATTTTCTTTCTCAATCCAAGAAATTGGAAATATTAAATATATCAAGAATAATATGCAATTACACATAATTTATATAATAGGTAGAAAAGATAAAAGAGAATTGCAATTTATGTAAAAACAAAACCAAGAAAAATGACATAAAAAGTAAGTTTGGTTTCGCTCCCACTATTTTATTCAAATTCATAGCTCCCAAGTGTAGACACCAAATTTTTGGTGTAATTGCATTTTTAGTTTTTTATTTGTCGTGTTCATTTTTAGTTTTTAGTTTCCAGTTTTATTTTTATTTTTAAGTTTTATCATAGAATTTGTTGAAAAAGGAAAAAAAAGAAAGAAAAGAAAAAACATCAAAAATATGTTTTAGTCATTTTGTTTTTATTCAATGCTTTCTTGAAAGAAAAAAAAGAAAAAGAGGAAAAGAAAGAAAAATCATAAAAAAAAAGAAAAAGGGAAATTTGTTCACAAAAATATGTTTATTTCTTTGAATTCAACCTTTTTGAACTTTGGTTATTTTTATTAAGTTATTTTGAAAGAAAAAGAAGAGAAAAAGGGAAAAATGAAGAAAATTTGAAAAATGGACATTTTTGTTGTTTTTATTTATTTAGTTTGTTTTTTTTATTTATTTGTTTTCATTCTTATTATTTTTACATGGTTTTGTCGTTTTGTTATATTATTACTATTTATATTCTGTATTTATTAAGTTCAAAAAAAAAAAAAAAAAAAAAAGTAAAACGCGGCTTGCAAGCTGCGTATTGCCGCAGCTTGCAAACAAAGGGCTGGGCAGCCCCTTTGGCTGCAAATATGGAGAGATTGTTTTAGGGTTGGGGCTCCCATATAAATAGAAAGAGGGCAGGCAGCCGCGAGGGAGAGTTTTTTGGGGGTGAAGATAGAAAAAGGCTACGGAGAGGAGACCACGGAGAGAGGAGCTGACGGGGAGGAAAGGAAAAAACAGCAAAAGAAAAGGCTGGGGAGTGACGGCTAGAAAACGGGGGGGAAACGCAGAGAGGACTAGATGATGGCTGGGCTGTGAAAAACAAAGGAGGCAGGGACGATAGAGCAGCAGCCGAAAGAGAGAGCTGGAGAAGGGGACCGAGGGAGAGAACCAGAGAGTTTGGGGAAGAAACTGGCGGCTAGGTTTTGAGGGGGGATGAAAGTAGACAGCTAGGAGATAGAAAAACAGCAAAGGAACAAGAGGGAGAGCTGAGGGGAGCGAAACCGGGGGTTTGAGAGCGAAGGATTTGGCAGCAGCTAAGCCTGGAGGGACCGAGGAACTGGACAGAAAGAAGGAGAGCATCAGGGGGTTTGGCTACGTGAAACTGAAGATTAAGTGAAGCTGGGCAAGAATTTGTCTTCTGATCATCACACTTCAGTCCGCCTTTTAGAAGATTAAAGGTAGTACCTTTCATTTTATTTCCCTGTCCGTAGATTACAAGAGTCTTGTTAGAAATGTTGAAATGTTGTTGCGATGCCGGCTGCTATTGTTTGAATCAAAAATCTGGATGGCCTGATGGAGATGAAAAATACCGTGGCTGGGATTTGCTAAATGCATAAATTTCTTTGCAAACTTTTGCATAGGTTTTTTTTATGTTTGTCTTGTTAGATGGTGAAGTTCTATACTTGTTTGTTTGGTTCAGAATCTGCATGTTCGGTTAGGAAATTTCGATCAAAATTTGATTGGAAACTTGAGTTAGGAAATAAAATGGCAGCAACAAATATAAGTTGGAGTGGATTTGGAACCTTTTTCTTTCCTCTTGCTCTGTTTCTCTCTTACATAGTATCTTGGCTGTGTATTTTTGGAGTCTAGTGTGAGCTCGGTATTTGAATCTTTCTCCGTGTTAAAGCTTTGTTATTCGCACAAGGTTGCTGGAATTCCTCATGTTCATTGGCTGTCGAGAATTTTTCTTTCTTCTTGTTGTAGGATTGTTTACTGAGTTTGCTCAGATTTTTGCTTGGTTTGTCCGACCATCTTGATGTTAGAATCCACAGGTGTCATGTTACAAGATAGAAAGATTGTATGATAATTGGTTGGTTTATGTTTGAAAAACTGGTTTGAAGTGCCGAAACGTTTGCCCAGAATTTTCCAGCCTTTGCGTGATTTTCTTCTAAGTTTTTTTGGTTTGTTCGAATGTTGAAATGGTTGTCATGATGTCTAGATTGGTTTTGGGCGTTTGGGTCTAAACATATTTGAGTTGGAACTGAATGTTTGTTGGTCACATAGAAATAGGTAGCTGGATTATTTTGCATGAAAGTTTATCCAAAAAAATTTGCATCAGTTTTTGGCTATGCTTTTACTTGTTTGTTGTCAAATTTTCGGACCTTGTGGCTTAGTTCCGCATTATGATCTTGGTTAACTTTTTCTGTTTTAAACAAAGCCTTGGGTCTGAAATTTGCGTTTTGGAAAGGAAAGTCACAACTAGATTTGTTGCCAAAAATCCCACCCTTTACAAAAGCTTCCAAATTGCAGCAATCTTCTTCTATCTTGCATAAAGGATTCATGAGCGTTTGTATAGTTTCCATCCATGTTTTGCTTGTTAGATGTGGAACTTGATTGTTTGGTTGTTTAATCCAAAGTTTGGATAAGTGAAAAGGTTAGCTAAAGTTGTTTAGAATTTGTGTATGAATTAGAAAGGCAGCCAGCAGTTGTTAATGCCAAGAAGATGTTCATTGCAGAAAATCTTATTTCGTACGTATGCATGCATGCCAAAGTTTTCTAACATTGCACTTTGACCCCCCAAGTCTCCCCTTGTTCCACTAGGACCCAATCAATTAAATGATTTCATCAATTTGGTCCTTGATAAATTTTAACTCTACAACTTCATGGCTTGTTTTGTTTCAATTAACTACCATGCTTTGTTTAAATTGCACTTCATGCATGAATTTAAGAGCTTTATGACCATGCAAGCCCGTCTTTGCATGTTTTCTTTAATTTTGGCAAATAAATTGGTACCTTGACCATTTCTTTTATTTTGGAGGATAAATAAGTGATTTTACTTCATTGGGGCCCAATTTCAAGGGAGGTACACTCTATCCCTCATTTGCACTACATTTGACCTTACGTGCTCCTACGTGTTATGTGAATATGCATGTCTACGTTGCTTTCCTTACCTCCTTGCGTGCATTTACTTGCTTTCACTTTTATTTAAGTTTTATGGGGTATGTGTACACCTCTTGGCTTGTAATAGATAGGGCTCGGAGAGCATCTGGTCCATTCCCCCTTTCCCTTTATGTTTTTATGGGGTATGTGTACACCTCTTGGCTTGTAATAGATAGGGCTTGGAGAGCATCTGGTCCATTTCCCCTTTCCCTTTATGTTTTTATGGGGTATGTGTACACCTCTTGGCTTGTAATAGATAGGGTTCGTAGAGCATCTGGTCCATTTCCCCTTCCCCTTGGTTGCTTGCTTTTGTTGTTACATGTTAAACTGCTTTAGTAGGCTCTTGCATCTAGTCGAGCATGCTAAGTGCTACGTGCTACGTGTTTACGAGCGTTTTGGCATGTCTACTTGCTTTCATAACCATGAATGAATGGAAGGGATGAATGTACGTCACCACACTAGTCCAACGCTAGTTGTGGCTCATTATTTCATTAGGAATTCATAGAAAGGGCTAGTCCAACGCTAGACCCAATAGGATTTTTCCTTTATTTTTCATTAATGCATTATTTGCCTGTTCACTACATATCACGCATTTTCCTTAGTCTTATCATTTGGCATGATCCTCGACCCCCTTTTCCCCTCATTTTAGGTTTTGCATCCCATACTAGCTATAGGGTTCATTTTGCTTGAGTGTCCCCTTCTGATAAGGGAAACGAGCGAGTGTGGCTACTCGATGGCCTTAGCACGCTAGTTTTGCCTTCTAATCAAAGGGAAAATCAAAGTCGAAAAGTTAGAAATCCACCCCCGTACCCGGGTTGTTGCATTCCTCTAGGGTCATACTTTCATTTTTATCACTTACACACTCTCCCACATTTTTTCACATTTCTCAAACCATACTTTTTTACTACATTTTACCTATCACTTGCTTATTTTCACTTCACAAATGACATTCCACTTTACATTATATATCTATTATTCTATTTTCATACACTTGCACACGAAAAACACTTGAACTTTATACAATTTCACACAAGCACCTTTATACAATTTCACACACTTGCACTTACTTTTCTTGCATCTTTCATACACCTTCACACTTGCACACTTGAATCTCATTTGCATTAATCGACCTCTATGGGGTTTTCCTTTGTTGGCCGCCACAATTCATGTGGTTTGGGACCAAAAGCCTCACGAGAGACATCGTAGAATCTAGGATTGCATTTTCCTTTCCGTTTTGCATTCATATAGTCATATCCAACGTGCGAACATACATTGGGTAGAAAACTAGGAAAGGTAAAGTTAAGTCGCGCAACTAGCCTTGGCTAGGTCGAAGGGGTGCCTTGGATTTTTATCCTTGCCTTCCCCTTCGTCAAATGTGACCCCCGATCCCTCTTTTGGTTACGTAGACCCAAAAGTTCTCAAAAAGGGTTTATTTACTTTTTTATTCAAAACAAAAATCATTTTTGGGTGACTTGGTACACCCTAACTCTATACCAAGTGGCGACTCCATTTTTGATACAAAAAACCCTTTTGAACTTCACTTGGCCAAATCGTCGCATTCTAAGTCCCATGGCCTTTTACTTTTCATTTTGCACACGTTCACACCACACTTCACACACACATCACTCACACAATTCATCAAAAAGTGGGGCGCGACAGTTGGCTAGGTCAAAGGGGTGCCTTGGATTCTATCCTTGCCTTCCCCTTTGTCAAACGTGACTCCCGAACCTTTTTCTTTGGCTTACGTGGACTAGGAGTCGTTTTTAAAAGGGTTTTACTATTTTGTCTTTAAAAATTTATTTTTAGGTGACTTGGTACACCTTAATCATTACCAAGTGGCGACTCCAATTTCTCATTCAAAACCCTTTTAAAAACTATTTTTTGGGTCGAATCGTCGCTTTTTCAAGTCCCATATTAGACCCATATCTTTTCCAATCAAAATTCAATCAAAAACATCTTTCTCAAACCGTTTATTTTTCACTATCAAAAAGTGGGGCGCGACAGTTGGCGACTCCACTGGGGACTTCCTAAGTGGGTCCAAGCATTTTGACTTAACCATTCGTTTCCTTTTTCTACCCTTTCTATGCATAGCATGTGGATATTAGGATTGCATTTTTCATTTTTAGGACCTTTTGTCTTATGTACGTAATCAAACCAATCCCTCGACTCATGAATGTATGTTTGAATGAATGTTTACTTGTTATCTCGCGCTTGCATTGCATTTGGGGGGGTGTGTGTCACCTTTAGAGCCTCGCGTGGTTCTCAACCCTTTCCCTCAAAATAGGGGAACACTTCATACGTGCACGTTTACTTGCTTTATCCCATTTTATTTTATTTTCGTGGGCGCCATCCCACACCGCCTTGTAGGACTAGGACCGATTGCCTTGGGTAGGCGGATGGTGTGCTCTGCGCCCATAGCGCTACCTAAGGGATCACTCGAGCCACCGACCAAAGGCCCTGGGAGTGATGACCCTTCGCCTTTAGGTCTGAAGGCTTGGGAGCCGAAGCTTTATCGAGTCTAGGCATTAATGAACCAAATCTCATGCATCCATGTTAGCATTTGCCTAGGGTAGAGTCAGCCTCACCCTTTTTAAGCACAATTAGGCACGAGGGAAGGGGTTCCACCCCTTTTATTGGCTTTTATTGTATTTCTTTTCTTAATTGCTCCCAATGTGTTATGTGTACTATCAACTGCACTAACCATTTCATTGTTTCTTGGCTTGCATTCATATGCCTTAGCGATAAGAGGCCCTTTTTGGCACTTTTTTAGTGACTTACCCACTAGATAGCTCACATGTCTAAATTTCAGTCTTTGCACTTACTTTTCAGTAAATACATTTCATGTTTAGACCCTTTCCCCCCGTTGCATTATTTATGTCCTTTAGCTCACATTTCATGTTTGTCACATATTTACATAGCTTTAATAAACTGGCATCATGCATAAACCATAGAAAGGGAATGCCACATAGGGAATCCCGTGTTTAGGAATAAGCCACCTTGTGTCTCGGATACTTAATCCAGTGAGACTTGCACGTTTACATTTTGTACCATCCAAAGGGGTAGTGCACAAGGTAAGGTAGGATCCGATTATTTTCATAGAGTGATCTTTGGAATATGAGCATCTAATAATCACTTTTTGGCCATTTTATCAAAATTGGTAAAAATCCCTTGCGTAAAAGGACATTAATTCGAAGAAAATTCACAAATGATTCCTCATTGTTGAGACGATAAATATAGAGGCCAAATTTTGATTTTAGAGGCTCATAGACCAAGGCATTGTAATGATTTCTTGAAACCACCCAGTGGGCGAATAATTCAATCGATTTTTGAACAAATCATCCATCTTATCCAATCCATTTTTTTTCAATTCATTCAATTTTAGTACAATCTAATCATTTTTGAATAAATTCATATCATCAATTCATTTGACCATTTTACCCTTTTAGGGTCACTCGGCCGATTTTTGAATAAATCGTCAATTCATTCGACCAATTTACCCTTTTAGGGTCATTCGGCCAATTTTTGAATAAATCACTAATTCAATTTCATTCATTTGACCAATTTACCCTTTTAGAGCGATCTGGTCAATTTTGAATAAATTCTCGATTTCATTCAATTCATTTGATCAAGTTCCTTTTTAGGGATGATTTGGTCAATTTTGAGTAAGTTTTAAATTTTACTTAATTCATTTGACCCGTTTCCCTTTTTAGGGTAATGCGGTCGATTTTAAATAAATTTCATTTCACGTTTGACCAATTAGGGTTTCGATATCGAATTCCAAATTGGGAAACCTAGTCAATTTTTGAGAAAACCATCCATTATATCCAACTATTTAATCAGTTGGGTTTTTGACTCATGCTTCACTGAGGAAATTTGTCAATGAATTCCAATCTCTTCGATAGGAGTTCGTCAAGGTCAAACTCATGCGTTTTGCAAATCAAAGGTGATCAACCTATTCGGACGTTGTCCTCATTTTGACAAATCTTTCGTCACTTCAATGGCCAAATTTTTCAAATTATTTTTCACTCCATAAGCTGATTGGATCCGTCAGGTATGGTATAGTGCTTACCCTAGAGGATTGCATTTTCATGCTAGGCCTACCCTTGGCACAAAAAGGGTTCCCCCATAGGACATGCATACCGATTTTTTTATTCTTACTTACTGACTCTGGGTATTTTTCTTTTTGTTTTCCCCTCCCCCTGCATTCATAAAATATTTCAATAAGGTGAAAATATCTTGTCATATCTAATAACAATGTTAATCTGATAAGGTTTGAAAATTACAAGTATTACTTGATTCTTGGGCAAGTCTTACAATGTGAATTTGAAGATTCATTTGAAAGCGCTCGTGCAAAGCATCTAAGGGATTTCATTGGAAAAGGGGACATTAAGAGAGAAAATGTGTATACATGTGCAAAGAAGTTTTGTAGAATTTTTCTCGTATGTATTGCTTTTAAATTTTTCAAACATTGGCAATAATGAAGCTTTTGTTCAGCCAATTATTTGTTTTGTATAATACTCGTGTACATTTCATTCTTTATTAAGCTCATTAAGAGATTTCATGATGAATTGTAAGAAATAAAACTGAATTGAGAGTTTTTCAACCTCCAGCCTGAAAATTCGCAAGTGTATGCTTTCTAAAATCCTTACGTACACTTGGTTGGTGATTCGAGCTATACAATAAGAGTGCACAGAAAGGAAAAGGGTGGGCGATCACTCAAAAGGCCCAAGATACCTTTTCTCCCTCATTTAACCCCAAAATAAAATCAGTCACATTGATTGATGAATTGCAAATTGGGACAATCTTTGCTTGGAAAAATCCCCATTGGTTTAACCGGATTCAATTCACATCTAAGTGAAAGCAAAAATGTGCATTATTCTTGTTTGTTTTGAAAATTTGGAATGATACTTTGAGCATTTGTTTCACTATCTATACAGATTTTTATCACTTGCTCTCCCATTTGAGCCTATGAAAGAATAATTTCGTTTCAGATAAGAGCCCTAATGATCACTACCCTATATTGGAAAATTTTCAAATATCAAATAGGGGAATGGATTTTCAATAACCGTTTCGTTACTCTGGTTGTCATGAGGTGTAAGAATGATGCTTTGGCCGTCGTTTCTACAACCTAAACACTGATCACCCCTTGCATCCCCATTTTGAGCTAAAATTGGTGGTTCTTTTCTAATGCACTCATGGTCGTACCCCACATTGGGGAGGGAGATTGGAGAATTTTCAAAAAAAAACAAAAAAAGAAAAAAGGGAAAAGGGAAAAAGCAAAAATGCTAGAATAAGGAGGGAACTGCAAATTGGGGAAATTTGATTCCACTTGGGTTCCAAGTTTGAAAAAAGAAAAGGAAGGGTTTTTGTCCATGTGAATCGCCTATGTTTCACAAATATGGATGAGCAAGGGTCTTCCTCAGTCAATTAATTCAGATACACGCAAAAAAATTTCGCATTAACGAAAGTTTCCTTTCAGAGTTGTTGTAAGGAATGGAATACAAGTCAGGCCATCTTCTTTTCCAATCAAGCATTCTATCCCTAGTTATCCCTTTTGAGCCTTCAGAATAAATTATTTCGTTTGGCAACCCCTGAGAATCGCAAACCCCACACTGGGGGCAAGTTGGGTTGAAAAAGGAAAATTTCAAGAAGCGGAAAAGTGAAAAGCCACAAAATCAAAAGGCAAAGGAAGAAAAGAGAACCTCAGTTCAAAAATAAACTGGGGCAAATTTTGTGAAAGTTCGAAAGAACGGCAAAAGGCCGAAAAATCAAAAGGGAAAAGGAAATGAAAGTGAAAAGCCTCAATTGAGCAAAAACCGAGGCAAATTCTGATTTTACCCTAAAATAGGGTTTGGCGCAACAATGCGATCTCAGATTCTTCAAACCACTTTTGAAATCCGTTTTCAGGCCTTAACTTTTCTAAGCACCCCACCTGACCCCATTACAAAGCCGAAAGTCCTGACTCCTGTTCTTTGCAATGGCCCTGTCAAGAAAATTTCTGATGCCGGAAAATTTTAGCTGTATTCTGAATTGATTAGGTGTGAGGTTGACACTGCTCTTCATGTGAAACCCCGCGAAGGGGGAAAAAGAAAAGAAAAATGAGCGAAATGAATGCAAAAGAAAGGTGCAAAAAGATTTGATGCTGAAAGACCCTGTTGGGTGATGATAAAAAGTTAAACAAAGTCCAAGAATCTGGAGTCCAGATGAGGGCAGTGTTGAAAAATGCGATCTTCGGTGCAATGTCCTTTGAAAATTATTTCTTTAGCTATCGTTTTCAAGCCAAATTACAAGCTAATAAAGTCCATCGTTGACTTATTCCTTCGTGACAATCCAAAGTGAGGATTATGCTCATAAAAATCCATCGATCACTCATGATCATAAGGGTATAACCAGATTTCACATGTTTAGCTATCATTTCTACCCAAAATTTTGCAAGCCCATGAAGCTTATACGTTGACTAAGTTTTCTTAAGAAATAAGGGTGACAAACTCTTTGCTTTCACTAAGATGTGATGTTGAATGGATTACATTTTTGAGCACAAGAGCCAGATAAATCTTAGCCTCTCATTTCCCTTAACCACCGCAAAATCAAAAATAAAGTCACTTGATTGGTCCTGAAAGACGAGCCAACTGGAAAGGGTCACCCACTACCCAAAGCACCGATGCTAAAAGTGAGGAAAAAATCTTCTTGAATTTGGTGTTATCTTGGAAATATTCATCATGAATTTTGCTATATGAATTTAAGCAAGACATTTCAATTTTCTTCACATGCTATGCTTACTTTGTTCAAACAAATGGAGCGTCATCCAAGCAAAATTTTTGAAGTCAAGTGGGCCCATACTGGGGCAAATTTTTGTTTATGAGATTTCACAAAATAAGCCCACACAGGGGCAAATATTTGTGTAATCCAATTGAGGATTTCGTCCAAGAATCAAATAATGTATTTTTTCAAGTCAATCACGCTGCCCTTTTCATGAAAATGTGAATGCATGAAAGCCCCCTGTGCAGGTATTCATAGTTGAAATCGACGAAAGAGCATCTGGCGATGTGGAAGGCCGACGCCGAAGAAAGAGAAGAAAGAAGGGAAAGAGAAGGCCCTACACTGGGGCAAATTATTTTTTTGAAAAATTCTCTCGAAAAATCAGAAAATTCAAAAGTCAAAAATCAAAAATCAAATTCAAATTTTTGTTACTTGGAAAATCAAATTTCTTGATTCCTGACAAATCAAATTCAAGTTCTTGACCAATTGGATGGTAGGACTGGGTCTTATCCCGCTGACCATTCACTTTATCACGTTGGGCTTGGTGTTCGTGCCACCAACTTCACTTTATCACGTTGGGCCTGGACTTGGTGCCGCCAACATTTCCAAGCCTCCGTTGGTTGCTGGATGTTCCGTGCCCCAGCCAAACCTCACTTTATCATGACAAAATTTTATCAAAAAGCATATTCGGGTCAGTCCCACGATCAAAAGCATTTTCGGGTCAGTCCCATGATCAAAAGTTTATTCGGGTCAGTCCCACGAGCAAAAGCATTTTCGGGTCAGTCCCATGATCAAAGGCATATTCGGGTCAGTCCCATGATCAAAAGCATTTCCGGGTCAGTCCCATGATCAAAATCTTATTCGGGTCAGTCCCACGATCAAAAGCATTTTCGGGTCAGTCCCATGATCAAAATCTTATTCGGGTCAGTCCCACGATCAAAAGCATTTCC
>NC_040044.1:28473347-28585085 GCF_003713205.1 Coffea eugenioides | reverse complement strand
GACATAATTCCTTATCTAGTTTACTCAATTTAAATTGAGATACCTAAGAGAAATTTTACTTGAAAATCTCAATCTTCTTTAGATGATTTTGAAACTCTTGGACTAAATGTTCTCCACATTGATCAAATTTTAGTGTTCCAATACTTTGCCTTGAATCAAGCATTATTCACCTTGATCATATCTAGGTGTTCTAATGCTTTCACCTTTTTATTTCTCTACTTCATACGCAAACCCTTTAACTTCTAAATACATCGGGTTTGTACTTAAAAAGCATACCTAACCATTTTGAGTAGTTATTATTCAAAGTAGTAAAGTATAAGAAATAATAACATTTATTTAGTTCCAAAATAAGTCCACTAGATTAAGAAAGATAATTTCTTACTGCATAATAATGAAGTAACTTTTACTTCATTAAAGTAGATGCTTATTATCCTTCTTTTCAACTTACTTCTTTTAAGTTAAAGTATAACGAATATCTGGTATCTCAGATCCAAGGAGTTTAAGTTGGAAGTAAATATACTAGTTAATCTCAATTATAAACTTAAAATGAAACTTTCACAAAGTTACATTTCATTCAAGTTAAGACCATGCAATGAAAGTTTGTGCCATAAAGCTAGCTTTTCAAAACTTTTTAACTTATCCTCTTGATAATTGATTTACCTTGTCAACTCTTGATAAGTGATATCCTTTTAGTCAAAACTTGACTTATAGTTTTGTCCAACAAAACTTGATTGAACTAATTTTCCAATATAGCCAATCATTCTCTAATAAATAATCAACATTTATTTAGAGAAATTCTTGTCATCTAGTAATGAAATTATTGTTCAACGATTTCATATATCTTAAACCTTGATTATCCATCATTCAACTCCTGAGATGTCTAGTCATGCTGAAACAAAATGAAGCCTTTGTAACATAGGAGATTTCGGAAGCAACCATGATACACTATCATCATCTCCTTTATGTTTATTATAAGCATTCACTATTAATTTCATACCATCTTTCATGATTGGAAGTATGAAGGTCTTAAAAGATATAGCCAATTCCACTTGAGAACATTTTTCAATTTTCTTTCTCAATCCAAGAAATTGGAAATATTAAATATATCAAGAATAATATGCAATTACACATAATTTATTTATTTTTATTTTTTTTTTGCAATTACACATAATTTATATAATAGGTAGAAAAGATAAAAGAGAATTGCTATTTATGTAAAAACAAAACCAAGAAAAATGACATAAAAAGTAAGTTTGGTTTTTCTCCCACTATTTTATTCAAATTCATTTGGGAATTCATAATTCCTTGTGGGCCAGAATTCCATTTAGTTATTTTGATTTTGAGTATACTCAAAAAATCAAAATAATTTCAATATGTAAGTACTTATTACCAATTATAACTCTTGTAACTTTTAGATAGTTGAGTTATCAACTCTTGATAAATTACATCATATGTGTTATGTGAGGACTCGTAAAAACTATTATTTTATGCCTAATTTATGGCTTAATAAACTATTTAATTGGATTTTTGCCACGAGGAATATTTTCTAGCCTTATTAGACCTAAATACATGGAAATATAAGTTCGTTATATTTTTAAAGTGACTCGTTCTGAAAATTAATTTCCTGGAGTACGTTTAGTAAAAATAGTGAATAGTACTTGGAGATTTTATCCGCGTAGTAGCACAATAAGCTTGGAATATTGAAGACTTGTACTATGGTCCTAAAATAGGTAATCTTATGAATAAATACTCAAGTGATAGTTAGTAGTACAATCGTTATAAGAATTTCTCGGAAGTTTCGCGTTATATCGTTAAAATTGACGGTACGCGTTTTCACACGCGCGACTTTATTTGAGGGACTTTAGACCCTTATTTCGGGACAATTAAGAGTGAATAATATTTACATGAATATATATGCATTGGAGGTTTAGTGCATTAGTGAACCAAACGCGCGAGAAAATCGAGCCGTAATCGCACCAAACGGCCCCTAATGAGAGTTGACTTTTGGGTGAATTTCCACCACTTATTTCACCTTCTCTTGGAAGCTAAAGGAAATCAGATTTCTCTCCATCTTCTCTCTCCTCATAGCCGACCAAACACCCTCCTCTCTCTAACTCCATTGCTTCAAAATTTCTGCTCACTAATCTCACTCAAAACCACCCCAAATCATCTCCAAATTCAACCAAACTTGCACCACACCTAACTTGACACTTGAGGAGCATTTTGAGCTGCAAACAAGGGCTGGAAATCACGGTTTTTCTGGGGTAATAGAGGGCCGAAAATTCTGCTGAACATCAACCCAAAGTTAGTGATGATCCACTCTTGGAAACTTGAAGTTTGGAAGCTATCTTACCTTGTTAAGTTCATGCATGCATTTGGTTAGCTTGATATGGATGTAAAATGTGATAGTGGGCTCTTTGTATTCCCACACTTGGGTTGTTGTTGCTGATTTGAGGATCAATGTTGGATT
This sequence comes from Coffea eugenioides, assembly GCF_003713205.1. Classification (NCBI taxonomy): domain Eukaryota; kingdom Viridiplantae; phylum Streptophyta; class Magnoliopsida; order Gentianales; family Rubiaceae; genus Coffea; species Coffea eugenioides. Next base: position 28,582,615 of record NC_040044.1, on the reverse strand, counting down.
TAATGGTAGTTTAATGGTTATAATGATGAATTTATGGAGTGTTATTGTTGGGAACTCAAGTAGAGGTCATGACCAGAAATTGCCGAATCTGCCCCTGTTTTGTTCGGCCATGATAAGGCCATTTTTGGTGATTTATTGGCATGATCCTGATGTGTATATGTTATATTATGTGTGTAGAAATTTTCGTTGGAAAACATTAACGATTGGATGGGCAAATGAATTTATTCATGAACTAGGCATGCTGGAAAATTATTTTCGGGTAAAACTGTCCAGTGGTCGTATTTTGGCCATAACTCTGTCCTCGGGTGTCGAAATCAAGTGCCGTCAGTGGCGTTTGAAACTAGACATTCCTAGCTTTAATTTGAGATAAAATTCACGTTCTGATTCTTTGTGAGTGATCCGAACCAAACGTTTTAAGTTAGCTGTCCTGTCTCTCGGATTTGCTGGAATGGCTTGTTGAGGCAGCAACTTGAGGCTCAATTTTGAGCTGGTTGCTTGCCAAATTTCAGAACATTTCCTTCTGTGAACTTTTAGTCCCGTGAATGTATTTTCTAACGCCATAAACCATGCCTCATTCTGAGTTAAATTGATTGAGTTGTGACTAAAACAAGAGGACTGCCCTGTTTTGGAAAAACGTAGTATTTGGACTGATTTGGGGCAAAACTTGGGAATGATTTTATTAATTGAATTTCTTGATGCTCATCACTTACCAAAGGTATCATGGATGAGTCTTAGACCTTTGTTTCACAAATGAACCATGTTCGGATAGTTTCTTGGTTAAACGATTTGAAATTGTGAAATGAAAGTCACAAGGCAGATTGCCTTAGAATTTTTCCTGAACTTTGGTTGACTAATTAACTACCTTCCCGAGGGTATTTTTCCCTGAAATTTGATAGAGGAATACCTTGCATATAGGAGTAAAAGACTGCCAATTTTGGCACCAATTCAAGTTCGTTTCGATACCGAATTAAATTGCTAGTGTTGGAGGTTCAAAACTGGAAATTCTTCTTCAGTCTTGAATCTTCCTCAACTTTGAGCTACCGTATCTCGGTACTCGAAACTCCGATTCTTGATCCGCTTGTTTTGTTATAAACCTCACTTGTAACACTAATTGAGCTGTAAATTTCAGAGGCCGGTTTGCAACATGTGAATCGTGCCGAATTTCCAAATTTGGCCGAAATCCAACTTAATTCTGCCTTGTACGCCGAACCTGTACCTTCAAGCTCATTTTTGAATACCTTCCACTTAGATTCATGGAAAAGTGTCTTTTAAGAACTTTTAGTACTTTCTAAGAGGTTTCCAACGGTACCAAGTTTTATAATTTTGGACCTACTGAGTGCAAGATCTGATTTTTCTAAATTTGACGCGCAAAGCTGAAATTTGCTGATTTCTTAGAAAATGAAAATTTGAAAACTTGTTACTCCTTCTTGATGATAATTGATCGCTTTAAACTTGATTTCATGAAGGAAATCAGTTTTTCTTGTGTTAATAAAACCTCACTTTTGAACCTTTATTTTGAGTGGTTAAGGTTCTTGGTTTGAGGTATTGACTAGTCCAAATAAGCGTAACTCCTTTCTTGATTAATACGTGATTGTGAGTGAAAAATGCTTGTTAATTGCTTCAGGTGCTCAAGCGAGTCTTGAAAAGAATCCCGGAGGGGACAACTAAAGATTTTCTCGCTCAATTACTTTTGAATTGGTGAGTGTCAAGTGCATGACTTGTCGTGTTTACTTGATTTACCTGCTTATATACGTGAATATCACTTGATGAGACGAGTGTGTACTTTATCGCACTCGCTCTCCTTTACTTGAACTTTACTTGTATTAACTTGGTTTTCAAAGTCGATTGAGTGAATCTCGTCGACTAAAATATACCCGTTTTCGTGTGCGTGTCGTGTTGCCATGCATGTCATGTATGTCGTGCGTGTCTTGTTGTCGGGTGGAGTGAACCTCCTCGACTTATGGGGACGCCCAATTCTCTTAACCAATCTTGCAACTCGAGCCGGCATGGGCTTGGTCGAGAAGTTTGATAAACCAAGAGAGTAACAAAACACAACTTGATCTTTTGAGATCTTGTTCGGCATACTCGTGGAGTATCGCCCTTTCCGTGCGTGTTCAAAAATCAAAACTTGATCTCTTGAGATCTCGTGTGGCATACTCGACGAGTATCGCCTTTTTCGTGCGTGTTTGGTTTCGGATCCGAGAGGGTGGAATGTTGGTCGGAGGAAGTAATAAGTGAAGTTTCTACGGATAAAATACCCACCAGGATAACGGAGTGTCATCACGAGAGGGTATCGGATCGAGCCGTGGCGAAGCAAGAGGAAAATAGTTCCTGAGAGCTCCTATATCCTTGAATTGTTTCTGTTTATTTTTCTCGCTCGAATTGTAAATTACTTGAATATTGGGATTGTTATTTGGACAACGTGCTTGCATGTGTGTTTTCTTGGCCTCACGAGCGTTTCGCTCACCCCGTAGATTTGTTTTCCTTAACAGGAATGGATGGAGTGAAACTCGTTGGAACCCTTTGGATGTACTTTTTGTATTAGGGTTTCAATTGTAATTGATAGACATTTTGGCTATTGTATATATTTGGGAATTGATGTATCTTTTGGATCCTGACGTAAGAATTGGATAACGGATGTATTTTGAACACGTGGTACAAGACTTGGATATTCGTTTATGGAAGCGATTTTTTTCTTATTAGACAGGTATAAATTGTTATATATTGTTAAGTTTGAATTGATTTGTCTCGAGTCCTGGCGAGAGCTAGGCAGACGTTCCGCGGATACCCTTGGGTTCGCCCTTGGGAGAAGTGGGGGCGTCACATGTTACCCAACCTTTGCCTCTAAAACTTTTTGACCTTAAATGTATTCAACAAGTCACAAATTTTAGTTAAATGATACCCATTACTTTAAGATGTCATCTCATCTCATAGTTGAAACTTCTCGTGGTGGAGCAATCTTGAGTGTACTCAACAAGTTAATTCGAACATGATTGCATTTTAACTGTAATAATGGAATGCAACTTAAGTTTTGACCTAAAAGGATTCTAGATAGAGTATATCAAGTGGGTCAGCATGCATATCCATTCATCAACATAAATAAATAAATATTCTATAATTAAATGTGGATGATTGTGTACTTTATTCCTAAACTGGTTTCTTTGATTCAAAAGGACACTAAATGGTCAAACTAAGGGACAAGTGACACCTCCATGCATTGTATGCCTTTTCTATGTCTGCCATGGTAGAATTAGTGTCATCTCCATCTCTTTTGTATATTACAAATGTAAATATAATCTAAATATTTTAGATCCTCGCCTTCTTCCTATCCCTAATACAGTACATTACATAATATTGAGAAAAATCTTGAATTACATTCCAATGGAGTGAGATGAGAAGAGCATTTGCATTGAGCGTGTATAGAGAAGGTAGGATCTGCAGACCCAATTTCAAAAATACCAAAACCAAACCATACATACATTCACTCATTTCACATTAGTCTTAGTTCATAACCAATAGGTGTTAAATCTGTTCAATAACAAAATACCTACTCAAGAAAATATAAATTTGCATATAACATTGAATAGGATCATCTCCATAGAAATTGGAAGAAATTCATTTCTTTTAGAGCAAGATTTAATGAGGGGTTTTGAATAATTAAAATAATTAATTAATTTTCACTAAAATAATTAAACTAAAGTTAAATCAATAAATAGCAAAGCTCTAGCCAAAAGAGTAACTTTTAGAGATGGTTTATACAACTGATCTGTTACAATAATAAATTCAATTACTCATTGATAAACTAGTTATAGCTATCAATAAACTTTAACAGCCAACTTTTCCTTACTTTATTGGTAGTTAAGGTACGATCATTAACTACTTTCCTAATCAAAAGATAATCGTAGGTATGACCGTATGATTCAATCTTTCAATTACAGTAAAAGCTAGAAAACCCTAGCTCAAACCAACAAACACGTTAAGTGAATTTTTTAAAATTTGATTGTATGTTTCCCTGATACAAATCCAATTATTAGTCACCACGAGGATTAAAATATCCAAACAATTACGGATTCAACTATTTAATTGGTAGTAGATTATCTAATTCAATCAAATATCGATCAATTATATGCAAATTAAATAGTTCAATAAAAAATTAATCTAGAACATACACAAATACCAATGAATAAAAGAAACAGTAAAAATTAACTCGATCTCATAGTTGCTTGTAGAACCAAATCTTCAAATTATCCCTTGACTAAAAAAAGAATTTAGTTTCTCCTCAACGAATTAACCCAAGCAAAAGTATCAAAAATTGCAAAAGTCATTCGCTGAAAGAGAAGCCAAAGTTGTTGGTCTTGCGAGGAAGAACGAGAAAAATAATAGCCAAACCATTACTTCTAATTGTTTCCTACTTTTTATAGTGGTCTAAAACATATCCTGTGAGGACTCGTATTTTTATTTTTAATTTTTACTTATTTTAAAATTATTTGCATTGGTGTTATTTAATTTTATTATTTTAGCATGAATTTTACTCAAAACAATTTTTATCACTTACGCGTCAAAATTTTTTAAAAGTCGCACCGGCGTGACTAATTGGAGATTTGGAGAACTTATCTTGGACTAGTAAGGATGAGTATTAGTGGCGCAAGAGAAACTATCTTGGAAGATTAGTATTTAAGTGTAGTAAACAAGAAGGAAATTGGTAGTGCAGGACACTATTACACCGCTATTCAAAGTTGACTTTCTAACCAAACAAAAGGCTAGCTTTTCTTCTTATCTTTTCAACACAAATCAAAACTTCATCTTCCCTCATTCTCTCTCTCTAAGTGGCCGAACCTTGGGAGCTCAAGAGGAGGAAGAAAAGCTTCAACTTTTGCCATTAATCTTGCTCAAAGATTCACACCCAACCCTCAAGACCTTTGGAATTGATGGTGAATTGTTGGTGAATAACTTGTCTCCAACTAGGGTTCAAGAGGCTTGAAGAGGTAACAAGTTCACCTCTTTTAATCTTTAATTTTTACAAGAGTTAGTAATGGTTAGTGGTTGTTTTGCATGGATTTGAAAACCCTAACAAAAAATCTAAGATAGAGGACTTGAGGAAACCCTTGTTTTCTTGCTTTATATCTTAGGTAGTGGTCTTGAGGTAAACATCTAGGTAGAGGACTTGGGGATTCTTGCTTGTTTGGTTGTAATCTTGTGAATTATGGTTTGATATTTGGCTTGGTAGTGGAGAGAAAACTTGAAGAAGTCAAGGGGAGTCCGAATTTCTGCTGTCTTGTTCCCTTGCTTTAATTTCGAATTTTGTTGCTCAAATGGCTGAAAAAATGCTTGTTATATGTTGTATTATGTGTGTAAAAATTATCTCTCAAAAATTGTTTCAATTGGTTGGCTAAAACTTGAGTTTTGAGAAAAGAAAGAAATCTGAAAAATCTGCCAGGTCAGCCAACCAGGGTCTCTTTGACTGCACATAAATCTTTGTACAAAAGTTGAAATCAAGTGCCGTTTGCGGGATTTGAAACTAGACACCAAGAGATTTCTAACGGTATAAAAGTTCCCTGCTAATTCATTTTGTGTAAGCTGTAGCAAACAGGCAAAGTGGACTGATTTGCTTCTCCTGTTTAACCGAGAAAATTATGCAGCTGCATCTTGCGGCTCAATTTCGTTCCTCTTGTGTAAAGAATTTGAACACAATTTCTTCTGATGATTTATAGAATTTTGAATCTAGTTTTCAAATCCATAAACCATTCCCAATTTGGACTTGTGTAGCGTTAGTTATGGCCTGATTTCGAAACTGTGTCGAAGCTTTATGACTGAAAATCCGCAGAACAGGTTGCAAAGACCAGTTTTCTTAAAACTGTTGTATCTTGGTGTTGGAAAATCCGAATTGAGTTCTGCTTGTTGCGTTTGAAACTTGACTTGAATTTATTTTTGTGTTATGAATTTCAGAGGCTAATTCAATTTTCGTGAATTTTTTCGAATTTTCAAACTCTACTGAAAATCAAAACTGTTCCTGCCCTATTTCAATAAAATAGCAAGTTTGAGCTGAGATTTGAATGATTTCTGTTTGGAATTTGGGAAAAGTGTCTTCTGGAAAGTTTTGGTACTTTGAATCTTTCCAACAGTATAAAGTTTTTAATTTTTTGGGCATACCAAACTCAAGATATGATTTTTCACGTGTTGTCGCGTAAAGCTGGAAAATTTTGGGTTACAACAAAATGAACCTCTTAAGAATTCCCAACTATCTTTTGAGATTGATAGTCCATTTCAAACTTGATTTCATGGATGATACAAGTTCTCTTGTGACTTTAAACCTTCATTTTTGAATCTCGATTTTCGATGGATTAAAATTCTTTTGAGGCGTTGTCCTAAGTTCTAAGCTAATGAATTTTCTCCTTGTATCCTAAGTGACATAGGGCATCCGTGAGTGATAGTTGGTTGATATTTTTTCAGGTGTTCAAAAGGATTTCGAAAGGAATCCTGGTGCGGATAGCTAAAGGACTTAATTGCTTGCTTGCTTTTGAAAATTGGTGAGTGTCAAGTGCATGTCTCATGTACTATGATTGAAATGATATTTGTACAAGTGTTATGTGAAATTGTTATGATTCGTGAACTTGCCGAGACGAGGGTGTACTTTATTGCCCTTGTCCTCTCCCTCTTGAATACTTGTTACTTGAAATATGAACTTGCGTAACTTGAACTTGTACTTGAACATGCTTGTAATCGTGAGTACTGAGCGGCAGCATGTACCACATCCTATTCGGGTGGGAGGTGCCTCTCATCCCGACTTAGTACTATGACCGATTTTTAGTCAATTGAAGCCTTGTCTTATCGACCACTTATACTCGTGAGGATGCCCAAAACCCATTGGCTAGCCTCGTAACTCGAGCCGGCAAGGGCTTGGTCGAGAAGTTTGGTGAACCATGAAAAATTATAAAGTTTAGTCTTTTGAGATCTTGCTTAGCATACTCGAGTAGTATTGCCAATGGAGGAAGTAAGTGGAGTTCTATGGATATGTTACTACTTGAGTTGACAGAGAGTCAATCAAAGATGGCTTGAACTGGTCGTGACGTGGAAATAGCTCTTGAAATCTCATGTATACTTTTCATTTATGTTTTACTTCCTACTTGCTCGTTTATATGAAAATTGTGTTAAGTCTCTCTTAAGTGTGTTATTTGAGTTAGTTCGCGCTACTTGTTTACTTGCTTACTTGATTTCTTGGCTTCACTGAGCGTTAACTCACCCTAAGTTGTTTTCCTTAACTGGTTTGGAAGTAGAAGTTGGTGATTCTAGACTAACGATTTTTTGTGGAAGTTAGTATGTCTTTTGTATGTTATGGGAGACATTTAAAGTGTAAATTTTGTTATACTTGGGTTATAAAACTTATCTTTTAAGTCCCTACTTGAATTCTTTTAAGTCAGCTAAAGAAATTCTTAATGTGTGTGACCCATTAGGTTTTTATATATGTTGACAATAAGTATGAGTTATAATTCCTAATAAATAAGAACTAGATAAATTTAAACTTCTTTTAAATTATTGTTGATTCTATTAATCAATCAATTCATTCTCATAGATCAATATTGGCATCTAACAATGCATTATGATCACCCAAGTAATAAGAAAAGTAAAGTGGATGACTTCATCTTTCAGTGAATGTTTACTATGTAATTAATATCTTTTTACCACACTTATCTCACATTAATTATGAAATAAGTTGTCCCTGTTCCATTATGTGATTAATGTTCATTTCTTGTACCAAAATGTAAGTCCAATGAATAAGTACTTAGAAACACTTTCTAACACTCTTCTAGTTAGCGCTAAAAATTTTGAATTATACTTCTACAAGTTATCATACATGAGATAACACCTTTTTTTAACAAGATGTGGTAAATTCTTATAGGTTAGTCACCATCATTTCATACTTCAAATATATACCCATTTGCTTATGATGTGAGCATTCCCTGTTATCTGAGCAATCATATAGCAAATAAAGTATAACCGTCCATATTCAAGATACTATGATAACCTTAAATCTAAGGATCACTTACACAAACATTGCTTAGAGATTAATCCCTTGGCACTTAAAGGACATCTCTATGCGGATCAATCTAGTGAACTTGATCATTTTATCAAGCACCCATATATTAGCGTAGGTGTCTTACACACCATAGTAGATGAGGTCTGTTATTTCTCATATAAAAACAGAATAGTATATGCTAGTCTAACAATATTAACAATACCATTTCTTGTTAATATTTTGACTAAAGATATTTAAAAATATACCGTATCTATGATCAAATGGACCTCATCATCCTAACTCTTATGATTTCATTGATCAAATTTACTCTAAGGGTTTTATCTTACAAATATAAATATATAAGCAATCAATATGTTAAATATATCATTTATTATAACATAAATAGTTCAAGTGCATATTAAACCCTAGAAATTGATTGTTTTTAAGGCATACACATTTTCAATCTCCCACTTGTACTAAAACCAATTACTCATAAGTCCAAGACCAAATGAACTTACATGACCATCATGTTTCCTTTGAGATAAGTTTTAGTAAACGGATCAACTATAGTTTCATCCGTAGGTACTCTTTCTATCTCCACCTTTATTCTTACCAATGATTTCACCAAATCATGTGGTAACGCTTTAACAAGTCTATGTATCTATAATGAGACCTTCGTTCCTTTGCTAGAATAAATTTCCATTATAGTCACAATACAAGATAAATGACTTCTAATGCAGAGAACCAATCCAAGGTCAAAATTGAACTCGTAGATCCAAATGCTTCCCTTTGCCACTTCTCAAGTAGCAATTTGTTAAAGTTTAATTGTAGAAACTTTAGCTGTATTTTGCTTGAAACTCTTTCAACACGCAACATTAATATTGTAAGTAAATACATAATTACTTACAAATTATCATTTGTAAGATTGTTTACAAGTATATTCTTGAATTTCCAATTTTAATTCTTCATGGACCAAAGGAAACCACAAGTCTAGTACATTGAAAGGATAATTCTATATAATATAGATAAAACCCATTCTTAGATCACTTCATGCCAAACATTTTTAGCATCTTATCTATGCATTTTGAAAGCCCTAACAATCATGGTCTATCACTATCTTTACTTCCATAAAGAAGATTGCTTCTCCTTAATATCATAGAGAAAATCTTGATCAGCTATATTTATAGTTTTGGAGCATAGGTTTATACTTTCCATGTATAATATGTCAACTACATATAAACATAAAATCAACAATAACTCCCACCAAATCATGTATTAATACAAGGCCCATTCACACTTTTGATAAAATCAAACTCTTTGATTATGTCATCAAAATGAATGATGCAACTCTTAGAGGCTTGTTTTATTGGCACACAAGATGTAAAAAAACTTTTGAGATGTGTTACACACACAACCGTTTATTGTTTCCATTTAGGAAAAGTGGCTTTAACATCTATTTGCAATTGCATATCCCAAAGCTAAAGCAAGTAAGAAAATTTAAATGAATTTAAGTGTATTAATTACTTAGAAGATTTCTTTAAAAATAATTACTTATCCTTGCTGATAACTTTTCTACCAATCATGCTTTGTAGGTAACACTTTTACCTTCCATATTGATCTATATGCTAAAGACTCTCCTGCACCTAATAGGTTTTTATACTCTTAGGCGGATTGACTAAGGTTAATTTCTTTTGTTAAATATGGAATCCATTTTAGATTTGTGGTTTTAAACCATCTCTATAAGTTGTAAAGTTATTCATAAGTCATTAGGAACGCCATGATCAAATGTCATTATATTTCATAAGAATTCTATATTTCTAAAACTTATAAAACCCTTGTTCTAGGAGCTTTCACTGCACCTTATCATCATAAAATGCAAGTTTTAGTTCCATGCATTTGTTCAACTTCCTTTTGTGGCACTTCAAACTCTTTCAAATTTTAAGTTCTATCTTACTCCCACTACTTTATCTAGACTAAACTATTTATCTAGAAAATAGTAATTTTAAAGAAAAACACTTTTACTCTTGGAGAAGATTGCAGTGTTCCTTGAGAAGATGAGGAAACTCTAACTTATGAGTTAGAAGAAATCAAACCAATGAATTAGAGAGAGTCAATTTGCTCTTCTTTTTTTTGGTCAATTTTCTTTTTTCTTTTATTTCTCAAGGACACTCTGCAGAAAGGTCTTAATTGGATCTTAGTTCCAACTTGTCCGATTATACCTACTTCATAAGTACGGCAACTCAAACTTTTATAAAAATTTGGATTCTTTAACACTATATATCTCATATGATATATTTTGAACAAAAATATATATGGAACAGGATTTAGTGTATAGGAAGTATTTTTATCTAGAACAAAATCCAAAACTATTTTGGTAAAATTGCATGGTACATCTTATCTCATAAGACATAATTCCTTATCTAGTTTACTCAATTTAAATTGAGATACCTAAGAGAAATTTTACTTGAAAATCTCAATCTTCTTTAGATGATTTTGAAACTCTTGGACTAAATGTTCTCCACATTGATCAAATTTTAGTGTTCCAATACTTTGCCTTGAATCAAGCATTATTCACCTTGATCATATCTAGGTGTTCTAATGCTTTCACCTTTTTATTTCTCTACTTCATACGCAAACCCTTTAACTTCTAAATACATCGGGTTTGTACTTAAAAAGCATACCTAACCATTTTGAGTAGTTATTATTCAAAGTAGTAAAGTATAAGAAATAATAACATTTATTTAGTTCCAAAATAAGTCCACTAGATTAAGAAAGATAATTTCTTACTGCATAATAATGAAGTAACTTTTACTTCATTAAAGTAGATGCTTATTATCCTTCTTTTCAACTTACTTCTTTTAAGTTAAAGTATAACGAATATCTGGTATCTCAGATCCAAGGAGTTTAAGTTGGAAGTAAATATACTAGTTAATCTCAATTATAAACTTAAAATGAAACTTTCACAAAGTTACATTTCATTCAAGTTAAGACCATGCAATGAAAGTTTGTGCCATAAAGCTAGCTTTTCAAAACTTTTTAACTTATCCTCTTGATAATTGATTTACCTTGTCAACTCTTGATAAGTGATATCCTTTTAGTCAAAACTTGACTTATAGTTTTGTCCAACAAAACTTGATTGAACTAATTTTCCAATATAGCCAATCATTCTCTAATAAATAATCAACATTTATTTAGAGAAATTCTTGTCATCTAGTAATGAAATTATTGTTCAACGATTTCATATATCTTAAACCTTGATTATCCATCATTCAACTCCTGAGATGTCTAGTCATGCTGAAACAAAATGAAGCCTTTGTAACATAGGAGATTTCGGAAGCAACCATGATACACTATCATCATCTCCTTTATGTTTATTATAAGCATTCACTATTAATTTCATACCATCTTTCATGATTGGAAGTATGAAGGTCTTAAAAGATATAGCCAATTCCACTTGAGAACATTTTTCAATTTTCTTTCTCAATCCAAGAAATTGGAAATATTAAATATATCAAGAATAATATGCAATTACACATAATTTATTTATTTTTATTTTTTTTTTGCAATTACACATAATTTATATAATAGGTAGAAAAGATAAAAGAGAATTGCTATTTATGTAAAAACAAAACCAAGAAAAATGACATAAAAAGTAAGTTTGGTTTTTCTCCCACTATTTTATTCAAATTCATTTGGGAATTCATAATTCCTTGTGGGCCAGAATTCCATTTAGTTATTTTGATTTTGAGTATACTCAAAAAATCAAAATAATTTCAATATGTAAGTACTTATTACCAATTATAACTCTTGTAACTTTTAGATAGTTGAGTTATCAACTCTTGATAAATTACATCATATGTGTTATGTGAGGACTCGTAAAAACTATTATTTTATGCCTAATTTATGGCTTAATAAACTATTTAATTGGATTTTTGCCACGAGGAATATTTTCTAGCCTTATTAGACCTAAATACATGGAAATATAAGTTCGTTATATTTTTAAAGTGACTCGTTCTGAAAATTAATTTCCTGGAGTACGTTTAGTAAAAATAGTGAATAGTACTTGGAGATTTTATCCGCGTAGTAGCACAATAAGCTTGGAATATTGAAGACTTGTACTATGGTCCTAAAATAGGTAATCTTATGAATAAATACTCAAGTGATAGTTAGTAGTACAATCGTTATAAGAATTTCTCGGAAGTTTCGCGTTATATCGTTAAAATTGACGGTACGCGTTTTCACACGCGCGACTTTATTTGAGGGACTTTAGACCCTTATTTCGGGACAATTAAGAGTGAATAATATTTACATGAATATATATGCATTGGAGGTTTAGTGCATTAGTGAACCAAACGCGCGAGAAAATCGAGCCGTAATCGCACCAAACGGCCCCTAATGAGAGTTGACTTTTGGGTGAATTTCCACCACTTATTTCACCTTCTCTTGGAAGCTAAAGGAAATCAGATTTCTCTCCATCTTCTCTCTCCTCATAGCCGACCAAACACCCTCCTCTCTCTAACTCCATTGCTTCAAAATTTCTGCTCACTAATCTCACTCAAAACCACCCCAAATCATCTCCAAATTCAACCAAACTTGCACCACACCTAACTTGACACTTGAGGAGCATTTTGAGCTGCAAACAAGGGCTGGAAATCACGGTTTTTCTGGGGTAATAGAGGGCCGAAAATTCTGCTGAACATCAACCCAAAGTTAGTGATGATCCACTCTTGGAAACTTGAAGTTTGGAAGCTATCTTACCTTGTTAAGTTCATGCATGCATTTGGTTAGCTTGATATGGATGTAAAATGTGATAGTGGGCTCTTTGTATTCCCACACTTGGGTTGTTGTTGCTGATTTGAGGATCAATGTTGGATTTAATGGTAGTTTAATGGTTATAATGATGAATTTATGGAGTGTTATTGTTGGGAACTCAAGTAGAGGTCATGACCAGAAATTGCCGAATCTGCCCCTGTTTTGTTCGGCCATGATAAGGCCCATTTTTGGTGATTTATTGGCATGATCCTGATGTGTATATGTTATATTATGTGTGTAGAAATTTTCGTTGGAAAACATTAACGATTGGATGGGCAAATGAATTTATTCATGAACTAGGCATGCTGGAAAATTATTTTCGGGTAAAACTGTCCAGTGGTCGTATTTTGGCCATAACTCTGTCCTCGGGTGTCGAAATCAAGTGCCGTCAGTGGCGTTTGAAACTAGACATTCCTAGCTTTAATTTGAGATAAAATTCACGTTCTGATTCTTTGTGAGTGATCCGAACCAAACGTTTTAAGTTAGCTGTCCTGTCTCTCGGATTTGCTGGAATGGCTTGTTGAGGCAGCAACTTGAGGCTCAATTTTGAGCTGGTTGCTTGCCAAATTTCAGAACATTTCCTTCTGTGAACTTTTAGTCCCGTGAATGTATTTTCTAACGCCATAAACCATGCCTCATTCTGAGTTAAATTGATTGAGTTGTGACTAAAACAAGAGGACTGCCCTGTTTTGGAAAAACGTAGTATTTGGACTGATTTGGGGCAAAACTTGGGAATGATTTTATTAATTGAATTTCTTGATGCTCATCACTTACCAAAGGTATCATGGATGAGTCTTAGACCTTTGTTTCACAAATGAACCATGTTCGGATAGTTTCTTGGTTAAACGATTTGAAATTGTGAAATGAAAGTCACAAGGCAGATTGCCTTAGAATTTTTCCTGAACTTTGGTTGACTAATTAACTACCTTCCCGAGGGTATTTTTCCCTGAAATTTGATAGAGGAATACCTTGCATATAGGAGTAAAATACTGCCAATTTTGGCACCAATTCAAGTTCGTTTCGATACCGAATTAAATTGCTAGTGTTGGAGGTTCAAAACTGGAAATTCTTCTTCAGTCTTGAATCTTCCTCAACTTTGAGCTACCGTATCTCGGTACTCGAAACTCCGATTCTTGATCCGCTTGTTTTGTTATAAACCTCACTTGTAACACTAATTGAGCTGTAAATTTCAGAGGCCGGTTTGCAACATGTGAATCGTGCCGAATTTCCAAAGTTGGCCGAAATCCAACTTAATTCTGCCTTGTACGCCGAACCTGTACCTTCAAGCTCATTTTTGAATACCTTCCACTTAGATTCATGGAAAAGTGTCTTTTAAGAACTTTTAGTACTTTCTAAGAGGTTTCCAACGGTACCAAGTTTTATAATTTTGGACCTACTGAGTGCAAGATCTGATTTTTCTAAATTTGACGCGCAAAGCTGAAATTTGCTGATTTCTTAGAAAATGAAAATTTGAAAACTTGTTACTCCTTCTTGATGATAATTGATCGCTTTAAACTTGATTTCATGAAGGAAATCAGTTTTTCTTGTGTTAATAAAACCTCACTTTTGAACCTTTATTTTGAGTGGTTAAGGTTCTTGGTTTGAGGTATTGACTAGTCCAAATAAGCGTAACTCCTTTCTTGATTAATACGTGATTGTGAGTGAAAAATGCTTGTTAATTGCTTCAGGTGCTCAAGCGAGTCTTGAAAAGAATCCCGGAGGGGACAACTAAAGATTTTCTCGCTCAATTACTTTTGAATTGGTGAGTGTCAAGTGCATGACTTGTCGTGTTTACTTGATTTACCTGCTTATATACGTGAATATCACTTGATGAGACGAGTGTGTACTTTATCGCACTCGCTCTCCTTTACTTGAACTTTACTTGTATTAACTTGGTTTTCAAAGTCGATTGAGTGAATCTCGTCGACTAAAATATACCCGTTTTCGTGTGCGTGTCGTGTTGCCATGCATGTCGTGTATGTCGTGCGTGTCTTGTTGTCGGGTGGAGTGAACCTCCTCGACTTATGGGGACGCCCAATTCTCTTAACCAATCTTACAACTCGAGCCGGCATGGGCTTGGTCGAGAAGTTTGATAAACCAAGAGAGTAACAAAACACAACTTGATCTTTTGAGATCTTGTTCGGCATACTCGTGGAGTATCGCCCTTTCCGTGCGTGTTCAAAAATCAAAACTTGATCTCTTGAGATCTCGTGTGGCATACTCGACGAGTATCGCCTTTTTCGTGCGTGTTTGGTTTCGGATCCGAGAGGGTGGAATGTTGGTCGGAGGAAGTAATAAGTGAAGTTTCTACGGATAAAATACCCACCAGGATAACGGAGTGTCATCACGAGAGGGTATCGGATCGAGCCGTGGCGAAGCAAGAGGAAAATAGTTCCTGAGAGCTCCTATATCCTTGAATTGTTTCTGTTTATTTTTCTCGCTCGAATTGTAAATTACTTGAATATTGGGATTGTTATTTGGACAACGTGCTTGCATGTGTGTTTTCTTGGCCTCACGAGCGTTTCGCTCACCCCGTAGATTTGTTTTCCTTAACAGGAATGGATGGAGTGAAACTCGTTGGAACCCTTTGGATGTACTTTTTGTATTAGGGTTTCAATTGTAATTGATAGACATTTTGGCTATTGTATATATTTGGGAATTGATGTATCTTTTGGATCCTGACGTAAGAATTGGATAACGGATGTATTTTGAACACGTGGTACAAGACTTGGATATTCGTTTATGGAAGCGATTTTTTTCTTATTAGACAGGTATAAATTGTTATATATTGTTAAGTTTGAATTGATTTGTCTCGAGTCCTGGCGAGAGCTAGGCAGACGTTCCGCGGATACCCTTGGGTTCGCCCTTGGGAGAAGTGGGGGCGTCACATGTTACCCAACCTTTGCCTCTAAAACTTTTTGACCTTAAATGTATTCAACAAGTCACAAATTTTAGTTAAATGATACCCATTACTTTAAGATGTCATCTCATCTCATAGTTGAAACTTCTCGTGGTGGAGCAATCTTGAGTGTACTCAACAAGTTAATTCGAACATGATTGCATTTTAACTGTAATAATGGAATGCAACTTAAGTTTTGACCTAAAAGGATTCTAGATAGAGTATATCAAGTGGGTCAGCATGCATATCCATTCATCAACATAAATAAATAAATATTCTATAATTAAATGTGGATGATTGTGTACTTTATTCCTAAACTGGTTTCTTTGATTCAAAAGGACACTAAATGGTCAAACTAAGGGACAAGTGACACCTCCATGCATTGTATGCCTTTTCTATGTCTGCCATGGTAGAATTAGTGTCATCTCCATCTCTTTTGTATATTACAAATGTAAATATAATCTAAATATTTTAGATCCTCGCCTTCTTCCTATCCCTAATACAGTACATTACATAATATTGAGAAAAATCTTGAATTACATTCCAATGGAGTGAGATGAGAAGAGCATTTGCATTGAGCGTGTATAGAGAAGGTAGGATCTGCAGACCCAATTTCAAAAATACCAAAACCAAACCATACATACATTCACTCATTTCACATTAGTCTTAGTTCATAACCAATAGGTGTTAAATCTGTTCAATAACAAAATACCTACTCAAGAAAATATAAATTTGCATATAACATTGAATAGGATCATCTCCATAGAAATTGGAAGAAATTCATTTCTTTTAGAGCAAGATTTAATGAGGGGTTTTGAATAATTAAAATAATTAATTAATTTTCACTAAAATAATTAAACTAAAGTTAAATCAATAAATAGCAAAGCTCTAGCCAAAAGAGTAACTTTTAGAGATGGTTTATACAACTGATCTGTTACAATAATAAATTCAATTACTCATTGATAAACTAGTTATAGCTATCAATAAACTTTAACAGCCAACTTTTCCTTACTTTATTGGTAGTTAAGGTACGATCATTAACTACTTTCCTAATCAAAAGATAATCGTAGGTATGACCGTATGATTCAATCTTTCAATTACAGTAAAAGCTAGAAAACCCTAGCTCAAACCAACAAACACGTTAAGTGAATTTTTTAAAATTTGATTGTATGTTTCCCTGATACAAATCCAATTATTAGTCACCACGAGGATTAAAATATCCAAACAATTACGGATTCAACTATTTAATTGGTAGTAGATTATCTAATTCAATCAAATATCGATCAATTATATGCAAATTAAATAGTTCAATAAAAAATTAATCTAGAACATACACAAATACCAATGAATAAAAGAAACAGTAAAAATTAACTCGATCTCATAGTTGCTTGTAGAACCAAATCTTCAAATTATCCCTTGACTAAAAAAAGAATTTAGTTTCTCCTCAACGAATTAACCCAAGCAAAAGTATCAAAAATTGCAAAAGTCATTCGCTGAAAGAGAAGCCAAAGTTGTTGGTCTTGCGAGGAAGAACGAGAAAAATAATAGCCAAACCATTACTTCTAATTGTTTCCTACTTTTTATAGTGGTCTAAAACATATCCTGTGAGGACTCGTATTTTTATTTTTAATTTTTACTTATTTTAAAATTATTTGCATTGGTGTTATTTAATTTTATTATTTTAGCATGAATTTTACTCAAAACAATTTTTATCACTTACGCGTCAAAATTTTTTAAAAGTCGCACCGGCGTGACTAATTGGAGATTTGGAGAACTTATCTTGGACTAGTAAGGATGAGTATTAGTGGCGCAAGAGAAACTATCTTGGAAGATTAGTATTTAAGTGTAGTAAACAAGAAGGAAATTGGTAGTGCAGGACACTATTACACCGCTATTCAAAGTTGACTTTCTAACCAAACAAAAGGCTAGCTTTTCTTCTTATCTTTTCAACACAAATCAAAACTTCATCTTCCCTCATTCTCTCTCTCTAAGTGGCCGAACCTTGGGAGCTCAAGAGGAGGAAGAAAAGCTTCAACTTTTGCCATTAATCTTGCTCAAAGATTCACACCCAACCCTCAAGACCTTTGGAATTGATGGTGAATTGTTGGTGAATAACTTGTCTCCAACTAGGGTTCAAGAGGCTTGAAGAGGTAACAAGTTCACCTCTTTTAATCTTTAATTTTTACAAGAGTTAGTAATGGTTAGTGGTTGTTTTGCATGGATTTGAAAACCCTAACAAAAAATCTAAGATAGAGGACTTGAGGAAACCCTTGTTTTCTTGCTTTATATCTTAGGTAGTGGTCTTGAGGTAAACATCTAGGTAGAGGACTTGGGGATTCTTGCTTGTTTGGTTGTAATCTTGTGAATTATGGTTTGATATTTGGCTTGGTAGTGGAGAGAAAACTTGAAGAAGTCAAGGGGAGTCCGAATTTCTGCTGTCTTGTTCCCTTGCTTTAATTTCGAATTTTGTTGCTCAAATGGCTGAAAAAATGCTTGTTATATGTTGTATTATGTGTGTAAAAATTATCTCTCAAAAATTGTTTCAATTGGTTGGCTAAAACTTGAGTTTTGAGAAAAGAAAGAAATCTGAAAAATCTGCCAGGTCAGCCAACCAGGGTCTCTTTGACTGCACATAAATCTTTGTACAAAAGTTGAAATCAAGTGCCGTTTGCGGGATTTGAAACTAGACACCAAGAGATTTCTAACGGTATAAAAGTTCCCTGCTAATTCATTTTGTGTAAGCTGTAGCAAACAGGCAAAGTGGACTGATTTGCTTCTCCTGTTTAACCGAGAAAATTATGCAGCTGCATCTTGCGGCTCAATTTCGTTCCTCTTGTGTAAAGAATTTGAACACAATTTCTTCTGATGATTTATAGAATTTTGAATCTAGTTTTCAAATCCATAAACCATTCCCAATTTGGACTTGTGTAGCGTTAGTTATGGCCTGATTTCGAAACTGTGTCGAAGCTTTATGACTGAAAATCCGCAGAACAGGTTGCAAAGACCAGTTTTCTTAAAACTGTTGTATCTTGGTGTTGGAAAATCCGAATTGAGTTCTGCTTGTTGCGTTTGAAACTTGACTTGAATTTATTTTTGTGTTATGAATTTCAGAGGCTAATTCAATTTTCGTGAATTTTTTCGAATTTTCAAACTCTACTGAAAATCAAAACTGTTCCTGCCCTATTTCAATAAAATAGCAAGTTTGAGCTGAGATTTGAATGATTTCTGTTTGGAATTTGGGAAAAGTGTCTTCTGGAAAGTTTTGGTACTTTGAATCTTTCCAACAGTATAAAGTTTTTAATTTTTTGGGCATACCAAACTCAAGATATGATTTTTCACGTGTTGTCGCGTAAAGCTGGAAAATTTTGGGTTACAACAAAATGAACCTCTTAAGAATTCCCAACTATCTTTTGAGATTGATAGTCCATTTCAAACTTGATTTCATGGATGATACAAGTTCTCTTGTGACTTTAAACCTTCATTTTTGAATCTCGATTTTCGATGGATTAAAATTCTTTTGAGGCGTTGTCCTAAGTTCTAAGCTAATGAATTTTCTCCTTGTATCCTAAGTGACATAGGGCATCCGTGAGTGATAGTTGGTTGATATTTTTTCAGGTGTTCAAAAGGATTTCGAAAGGAATCCTGGTGCGGATAGCTAAAGGACTTAATTGCTTGCTTGCTTTTGAAAATTGGTGAGTGTCAAGTGCATGTCTCATGTACTATGATTGAAATGATATTTGTACAAGTGTTATGTGAAATTGTTATGATTCGTGAACTTGCCGAGACGAGGGTGTACTTTATTGCCCTTGTCCTCTCCCTCTTGAATACTTGTTACTTGAAATATGAACTTGCGTAACTTGAACTTGTACTTGAACATGCTTGTAATCGTGAGTACTGAGCGGCAGCATGTACCACATCCTATTCGGGTGGGAGGTGCCTCTCATCCCGACTTAGTACTATGACCGATTTTTAGTCAATTGAAGCCTTGTCTTATCGACCACTTATACTCGTGAGGATGCCCAAAACCCATTGGCTAGCCTCGTAACTCGAGCCGGCAAGGGCTTGGTCGAGAAGTTTGGTGAACCATGAAAAATTATAAAGTTTAGTCTTTTGAGATCTTGCTTAGCATACTCGAGTAGTATTGCCAATGGAGGAAGTAAGTGGAGTTCTATGGATATGTTACTACTTGAGTTGACAGAGAGTCAATCAAAGATGGCTTGAACTGGTCGTGACGTGGAAATAGCTCTTGAAATCTCATGTATACTTTTCATTTATGTTTTACTTCCTACTTGCTCGTTTATATGAAAATTGTGTTAAGTCTCTCTTAAGTGTGTTATTTGAGTTAGTTCGCGCTACTTGTTTACTTGCTTACTTGATTTCTTGGCTTCACTGAGCGTTAACTCACCCTAAGTTGTTTTCCTTAACTGGTTTGGAAGTAGAAGTTGGTGATTCTAGACTAACGATTTTTTGTGGAAGTTAGTATGTCTTTTGTATGTTATGGGAGACATTTAAAGTGTAAATTTTGTTATACTTGGGTTATAAAACTTATCTTTTAAGTCCCTACTTGAATTCTTTTAAGTCAGCTAAAGAAATTCTTAATGTGTGTGACCCATTAGGTTTTTATATATGTTGACAATAAGTATGAGTTATAATTCCTAATAAATAAGAACTAGATAAATTTAAACTTCTTTTAAATTATTGTTGATTCTATTAATCAATCAATTCATTCTCATAGATCAATATTGGCATCTAACAATGCATTATGATCACCCAAGTAATAAGAAAAGTAAAGTGGATGACTTCATCTTTCAGTGAATGTTTACTATGTAATTAATATCTTTTTACCACACTTATCTCACATTAATTATGAAATAAGTTGTCCCTGTTCCATTATGTGATTAATGTTCATTTCTTGTACCAAAATGTAAGTCCAATGAATAAGTACTTAGAAACACTTTCTAACACTCTTCTAGTTAGCGCTAAAAATTTTGAATTATACTTCTACAAGTTATCATACATGAGATAACACCTTTTTTTAACAAGATGTGGTAAATTCTTATAGGTTAGTCACCATCATTTCATACTTCAAATATATACCCATTTGCTTATGATGTGAGCATTCCCTGTTATCTGAGCAATCATATAGCAAATAAAGTATAACCGTCCATATTCAAGATACTATGATAACCTTAAATCTAAGGATCACTTACACAAACATTGCTTAGAGATTAATCCCTTGGCACTTAAAGGACATCTCTATGCGGATCAATCTAGTGAACTTGATCATTTTATCAAGCACCCATATATTAGCGTAGGTGTCTTACACACCATAGTAGATGAGGTCTGTTATTTCTCATATAAAAACAGAATAGTATATGCTAGTCTAACAATATTAACAATACCATTTCTTGTTAATATTTTGACTAAAGATATTTAAAAATATACCGTATCTATGATCAAATGGACCTCATCATCCTAACTCTTATGATTTCATTGATCAAATTTACTCTAAGGGTTTTATCTTACAAATATAAATATATAAGCAATCAATATGTTAAATATATCATTTATTATAACATAAATAGTTCAAGTGCATATTAAACCCTAGAAATTGATTGTTTTTAAGGCATACACATTTTCAATCTCCCACTTGTACTAAAACCAATTACTCATAAGTCCAAGACCAAATGAACTTACATGACCATCATGTTTCCTTTGAGATAAGTTTTAGTAAACGGATCAACTATAGTTTCATCCGTAGGTACTCTTTCTATCTCCACCTTTATTCTTACCAATGATTTCACCAAATCATGTGGTAACGCTTTAACAAGTCTATGTATCTATAATGAGACCTTCGTTCCTTTGCTAGAATAAATTTCCATTATAGTCACAATACAAGATAAATGACTTCTAATGCAGAGAACCAATCCAAGGTCAAAATTGAACTCGTAGATCCAAATTCTTCCCTTTGCCACTTCTCAAGTAGCAATTTGTTAAAGTTTAATTGTAGAAACTTTAGTTGTATTTTGCTTGAAACTCTTTCAACACGCAACATTAATATTGTAAGTAAATACATAATTACTTACAAATTATCATTTGTAAGATTGTTTACAAGTATATTCTTGAATTTCCAATTTTAATTCTTCATGGACCAAAGGAAACCACAAGTCTAGTACATTGAAAGGATAATTCTATATAATATAGATAAAACCCATTCTTAGATCACTTCATGCCAAACATTTTTAGCATCTTATCTATGCATTTTGAAAGCCCTAACAATCATGGTCTATCACTATCTTTACTTCCATAAAGAAGATTGCTTCTCCTTAATATCATAGAGAAAATCTTGATCAGCTATATTTATAGTTTTGGAGCATAGGTTTATACTTTCCATGTATAATATGTCAACTACATATAAACATAAAATCAACAATAACTCCCACCAAATCATGTATTAATACAAGGCCCATTCACACTTTTGATAAAATCAAACTCTTTGATTATGTCATCAAAATGAATGATGCAACTCTTAGAGGCTTGTTTTATTGGCACACAAGATGTAAAAAAACTTTTGAGATGTGTTACACACACAACCGTTTATTGTTTCCATTTAGGAAAAGTGGCTTTAACATCTATTTGCAATTGCATATCCCAAAGCTAAAGCAAGTAAGAAAATTTAAATGAATTTAAGTGTATTAATTACTTAGAAGATTTCTTTAAAAATAATTACTTATCCTTGCTGATAACTTTTCTACCAATCATGCTTTGTAGGTAACACTTTTACCTTCCATATTGATCTATATGCTAAAGACTCTCCTGCACCTAATAGGTTTTTATACTCTTAGGCGGATTGACTAAGGTTAATTTCTTTTGTTAAATATGGAATCCATTTTAGATTTGTGGTTTTAAACCATCTCTATAAGTTGTAAAGTTATTCATAAGTCATTAGGAACGCCATGATCAAATGTCATTATATTTCATAAGAATTCTATATTTCTAAAACTTATAAAACCCTTGTTCTAGGAGCTTTCACTGCACCTTATCATCATAAAATGCAAGTTTTAGTTCCATGCATTTGTTCAACTTCCTTTTGTGGCACTTCAAACTCTTTCAAATTTTAAGTTCTATCTTACTCCCACTACTTTATCTAGACTAAACTATTTATCTAGAAAATAGTAATTTTAAAGAAAAACACTTTTACTCTTGGAGAAGATTGCAGTGTTCCTTGAGAAGATGAGGAAACTCTAACTTATGAGTTAGAAGAAATCAAACCAATGAATTAGAGAGAGTCAATTTGCTCTTCTTTTTTTTGGTCAATTTTCTTTTTTCTTTTATTTCTCAAGGACACTCTGCAGAAAGGTCTTAATTGGATCTTAGTTCCAACTTGTCCGATTATACCTACTTCATAAGTACGGCAACTCAAACTTTTATAAAAATTTGGATTCTTTAACACTATATATCTCATATGATATATTTTGAACAAAAATATATATGGAACAGGATTTAGTGTATAGGAAGTATTTTTATCTAGAACAAAATCCAAAACTATTTTGGTAAAATTGCATGGTACATCTTATCTCATAAGACATAATTCCTTATCTAGTTTACTCAATTTAAATTGAGATACCTAAGAGAAATTTTACTTGAAAATCTCAATCTTCTTTAGATGATTTTGAAACTCTTGGACTAAATGTTCTCCACATTGATCAAATTTTAGTGTTCCAATACTTTGCCTTGAATCAAGCATTATTCACCTTGATCATATCTAGGTGTTCTAATGCTTTCACCTTTTTATTTCTCTACTTCATACGCAAACCCTTTAACTTCTAAATACATCGGGTTTGTACTTAAAAAGCATACCTAACCATTTTGAGTAGTTATTATTCAAAGTAGTAAAGTATAAGAAATAATAACATTTATTTAGTTCCAAAATAAGTCCACTAGATTAAGAAAGATAATTTCTTACTGCATAATAATGAAGTAACTTTTACTTCATTAAAGTAGATGCTTATTATCCTTCTTTTCAACTTACTTCTTTTAAGTTAAAGTATAACGAATATCTGGTATCTCAGATCCAAGGAGTTTAAGTTGGAAGTAAATATACTAGTTAATCTCAATTATAAACTTAAAATGAAACTTTCACAAAGTTACATTTCATTCAAGTTAAGACCATGCAATGAAAGTTTGTGCCATAAAGCTAGCTTTTCAAAACTTTTTAACTTATCCTCTTGATAATTGATTTACCTTGTCAACTCTTGATAAGTGATATCCTTTTAGTCAAAACTTGACTTATAGTTTTGTCCAACAAAACTTGATTGAACTAATTTTCCAATATAGCCAATCATTCTCTAATAAATAATCAACATTTATTTAGAGAAATTCTTGTCATCTAGTAATGAAATTATTGTTCAACGATTTCATATATCTTAAACCTTGATTATCCATCATTCAACTCCTGAGATGTCTAGTCATGCTGAAACAAAATGAAGCCTTTGTAACATAGGAGATTTCGGAAGCAACCATGATACACTATCATCATCTCCTTTATGTTTATTATAAGCATTCACTATTAATTTCATACCATCTTTCATGATTGGAAGTATGAAGGTCTTAAAAGATATAGCCAATTCCACTTGAGAACATTTTTCAATTTTCTTTCTCAATCCAAGAAATTGGAAATATTAAATATATCAAGAATAATATGCAATTACACATAATTTATTTATTTTTATTTTTTTTTTGCAATTACACATAATTTATATAATAGGTAGAAAAGATAAAAGAGAATTGCTATTTATGTAAAAACAAAACCAAGAAAAATGACATAAAAAGTAAGTTTGGTTTTTCTCCCACTATTTTATTCAAATTCATTTGGGAATTCATAATTCCTTGTGGGCCAGAATTCCATTTAGTTATTTTGATTTTGAGTATACTCAAAAAATCAAAATAATTTCAATATGTAAGTACTTATTACCAATTATAACTCTTGTAACTTTTAGATAGTTGAGTTATCAACTCTTGATAAATTACATCATATGTGTTATGTGAGGACTCGTAAAAACTATTATTTTATGCCTAATTTATGGCTTAATAAACTATTTAATTGGATTTTTGCCACGAGGAATATTTTCTAGCCTTATTAGACCTAAATACATGGAAATATAAGTTCGTTATATTTTTAAAGTGACTCGTTCTGAAAATTAATTTCCTGGAGTACGTTTAGTAAAAATAGTGAATAGTACTTGGAGATTTTATCCGCGTAGTAGCACAATAAGCTTGGAATATTGAAGACTTGTACTATGGTCCTAAAATAGGTAATCTTATGAATAAATACTCAAGTGATAGTTAGTAGTACAATCGTTATAAGAATTTCTCGGAAGTTTCGCGTTATATCGTTAAAATTGACGGTACGCGTTTTCACACGCGCGACTTTATTTGAGGGACTTTAGACCCTTATTTCGGGACAATTAAGAGTGAATAATATTTACATGAATATATATGCATTGGAGGTTTAGTGCATTAGTGAACCAAACGCGCGAGAAAATCGAGCCGTAATCGCACCAAACGGCCCCTAATGAGAGTTGACTTTTGGGTGAATTTCCACCACTTATTTCACCTTCTCTTGGAAGCTAAAGGAAATCAGATTTCTCTCCATCTTCTCTCTCCTCATAGCCGACCAAACACCCTCCTCTCTCTAACTCCATTGCTTCAAAATTTCTGCTCACTAATCTCACTCAAAACCACCCCAAATCATCTCCAAATTCAACCAAACTTGCACCACACCTAACTTGACACTTGAGGAGCATTTTGAGCTGCAAACAAGGGCTGGAAATCACGGTTTTTCTGGGGTAATAGAGGGCCGAAAATTCTGCTGAACATCAACCCAAAGTTAGTGATGATCCACTCTTGGAAACTTGAAGTTTGGAAGCTATCTTACCTTGTTAAGTTCATGCATGCATTTGGTTAGCTTGATATGGATGTAAAATGTGATAGTGGGCTCTTTGTATTCCCACACTTGGGTTGTTGTTGCTGATTTGAGGATCAATGTTGGATTTAATGGTAGTTTAATGGTTATAATGATGAATTTATGGAGTGTTATTGTTGGGAACTCAAGTAGAGGTCATGACCAGAAATTGCCGAATCTGCCCCTGTTTTGTTCGGCCATGATAAGGCCCATTTTTGGTGATTTATTGGCATGATCCTTATGTGTATATGTTATATTATGTGTGTAGAAATTTTCGTTGGAAAACATTAACGATTGGATGGGCAAATGAATTTATTCATGAACTAGGCATGCTGGAAAATTATTTTCGGGTAAAACTGTCCAGTGGTCGTATTTTGGCCATAACTCTGTCCTCGGGTGTCGAAATCAAGTGCCGTCAGTGGCGTTTGAAACTAGACATTCCTAGCTTTAATTTGAGATAAAATTCACGTTCTGATTCTTTGTGAGTGATCCGAACCAAACGTTTTAAGTTAGCTGTCCTGTCTCTCGGATTTGCTGGAATGGCTTGTTGAGGCAGCAACTTGAGGCTCAATTTTGAGCTGGTTGCTTGCCAAATTTCAGAACATTTCCTTCTGTGAACTTTTAGTCCCGTGAATGTATTTTCTAACGCCATAAACCATGCCTCATTCTGAGTTAAATTGATTGAGTTGTGACTAAAACAAGAGGACTGCCCTGTTTTGGAAAAACGTAGTATTTGGACTGATTTGGGGCAAAACTTGGGAATGATTTTATTAATTGAATTTCTTGATGCTCATCACTTACCAAAGGTATCATGGATGAGTCTTAGACCTTTGTTTCACAAATGAACCATGTTCGGATAGTTTCTTGGTTAAACGATTTGAAATTGTGAAATGAAAGTCACAAGGCAGATTGCCTTAGAATTTTTCCTGAACTTTGGTTGACTAATTAACTACCTTCCCGAGGGTATTTTTCCCTGAAATTTGATAGAGGAATACCTTGCATATAGGAGTAAAAGACTGCCAATTTTGGCACCAATTCAAGTTCGTTTCGATACCGAATTAAATTGCTAGTGTTGGAGGTTCAAAACTGGAAATTCTTCTTCAGTCTTGAATCTTCCTCAACTTTGAGCTACCGTATCTCGGTACTCGAAACTCCGATTCTTGATCCGCTTGTTTTGTTATAAACCTCACTTGTAACACTAATTGAGCTGTAAATTTCAGAGGCCGGTTTGCAACATGTGAATCGTGCCGAATTTCCAAAGTTGGCCGAAATCCAACTTAATTCTGCCTTGTACGCCGAACCTGTACCTTCAAGCTCATTTTTGAATACCTTCCACTTAGATTCATGGAAAAGTGTCTTTTAAGAACTTTTAGTACTTTCTAAGAGGTTTCCAACGGTACCAAGTTTTATAATTTTGGACCTACTGAGTGCAAGATCTGATTTTTCTAAATTTGACGCGCAAAGCTGAAATTTGCTGATTTCTTAGAAAATGAAAATTTGAAAACTTGTTACTCCTTCTTGATGATAATTGATCGCTTTAAACTTGATTTCATGAAGGAAATCAGTTTTTCTTGTGTTAATAAAACCTCACTTTTGAACCTTTATTTTGAGTGGTTAAGGTTCTTGGTTTGAGGTATTGACTAGTCCAAATAAGCGTAACTCCTTTCTTGATTAATACGTGATTGTGAGTGAAAAATGCTTGTTAATTGCTTCAGGTGCTCAAGCGAGTCTTGAAAAGAATCCCGGAGGGGACAACTAAAGATTTTCTCGCTCAATTACTTTTGAATTGGTGAGTGTCAAGTGCATGACTTGTCGTGTTTACTTGATTTACCTGCTTATATACGTGAATATCACTTGATGAGACGAGTGTGTACTTTATCGCACTCGCTCTCCTTTACTTGAACTTTACTTGTATTAACTTGGTTTTCAAAGTCGATTGAGTGAATCTCGTCGACTAAAATATACCCGTTTTCGTGTGCGTGTCGTGTTGCCATGCATGTCATGTATGTCGTGCGTGTCTTGTTGTCGGGTGGAGTGAACCTCCTCGACTTATGGGGACGCCCAATTCTCTTAACCAATCTTGCAACTCGAGCCGGCATGGGCTTGGTCGAGAAGTTTGATAAACCAAGAGAGTAACAAAACACAACTTGATCTTTTGAGATCTTGTTCGGCATACTCGTGGAGTATCGCCCTTTCCGTGCGTGTTCAAAAATCAAAACTTGATCTCTTGAGATCTCGTGTGGCATACTCGACGAGTATCGCCTTTTTCGTGCGTGTTTGGTTTCGGATCCGAGAGGGTGGAATGTTGGTCGGAGGAAGTAATAAGTGAAGTTTCTACGGATAAAATACCCACCAGGATAACGGAGTGTCATCACGAGAGGGTATCGGATCGAGCCGTGGCGAAGCAAGAGGAAAATAGTTCCTGAGAGCTCCTATATCCTTGAATTGTTTCTGTTTATTTTTCTCGCTCGAATTGTAAATTACTTGAATATTGGGATTGTTATTTGGACAACGTGCTTGCATGTGTGTTTTCTTGGCCTCACGAGCGTTTCGCTCACCCCGTAGATTTGTTTTCCTTAACAGGAATGGATGGAGTGAAACTCGTTGGAACCCTTTGGATGTACTTTTTGTATTAGGGTTTCAATTGTAATTGATAGACATTTTGGCTATTGTATATATTTGGGAATTGATGTATCTTTTGGATCCTGACGTAAGAATTGGATAACGGATGTATTTTGAACACGTGGTACAAGACTTGGATATTCGTTTATGGAAGCGATTTTTTTCTTATTAGACAGGTATAAATTGTTATATATTGTTAAGTTTGAATTGATTTGTCTCGAGTCCTGGCGAGAGCTAGGCAGACGTTCCGCGGATACCCTTGGGTTCGCCCTTGGGAGAAGTGGGGGCGTCACATGTTACCCAACCTTTGCCTCTAAAACTTTTTGACCTTAAATGTATTCAACAAGTCACAAATTTTAGTTAAATGATACCCATTACTTTAAGATGTCATCTCATCTCATAGTTGAAACTTCTCGTGGTGGAGCAATCTTGAGTGTACTCAACAAGTTAATTCGAACATGATTGCATTTTAACTGTAATAATGGAATGCAACTTAAGTTTTGACCTAAAAGGATTCTAGATAGAGTATATCAAGTGGGTCAGCATGCATATCCATTCATCAACATAAATAAATAAATATTCTATAATTAAATGTGGATGATTGTGTACTTTATTCCTAAACTGGTTTCTTTGATTCAAAAGGACACTAAATGGTCAAACTAAGGGACAAGTGACACCTCCATGCATTGTATGCCTTTTCTATGTCTGCCATGGTAGAATTAGTGTCATCTCCATCTCTTTTGTATATTACAAATGTAAATATAATCTAAATATTTTAGATCCTCGCCTTCTTCCTATCCCTAATACAGTACATTACATAATATTGAGAAAAATCTTGAATTACATTCCAATGGAGTGAGATGAGAAGAGCATTTGCATTGAGCGTGTATAGAGAAGGTAGGATCTGCAGACCCAATTTCAAAAATACCAAAACCAAACCATACATACATTCACTCATTTCACATTAGTCTTAGTTCATAACCAATAGGTGTTAAATCTGTTCAATAACAAAATACCTACTCAAGAAAATATAAATTTGCATATAACATTGAATAGGATCATCTCCATAGAAATTGGAAGAAATTCATTTCTTTTAGAGCAAGATTTAATGAGGGGTTTTGAATAATTAAAATAATTAATTAATTTTCACTAAAATAATTAAACTAAAGTTAAATCAATAAATAGCAAAGCTCTAGCCAAAAGAGTAACTTTTAGAGATGGTTTATACAACTGATCTGTTACAATAATAAATTCAATTACTCATTGATAAACTAGTTATAGCTATCAATAAACTTTAACAGCCAACTTTTCCTTACTTTATTGGTAGTTAAGGTACGATCATTAACTACTTTCCTAATCAAAAGATAATCGTAGGTATGACCGTATGATTCAATCTTTCAATTACAGTAAAAGCTAGAAAACCCTAGCTCAAACCAACAAACACGTTAAGTGAATTTTTTAAAATTTGATTGTATGTTTCCCTGATACAAATCCAATTATTAGTCACCACGAGGATTAAAATATCCAAACAATTACGGATTCAACTATTTAATTGGTAGTAGATTATCTAATTCAATCAAATATCGATCAATTATATGCAAATTAAATAGTTCAATAAAAAATTAATCTAGAACATACACAAATACCAATGAATAAAAGAAACAGTAAAAATTAACTCGATCTCATAGTTGCTTGTAGAACCAAATCTTCAAATTATCCCTTGACTAAAAAAAGAATTTAGTTTCTCCTCAACGAATTAACCCAAGCAAAAGTATCAAAAATTGCAAAAGTCATTCGCTGAAAGAGAAGCCAAAGTTGTTGGTCTTGCGAGGAAGAACGAGAAAAATAATAGCCAAACCATTACTTCTAATTGTTTCCTACTTTTTATAGTGGTCTAAAACATATCCTGTGAGGACTCGTATTTTTATTTTTAATTTTTACTTATTTTAAAATTATTTGCATTGGTGTTATTTAATTTTATTATTTTAGCATGAATTTTACTCAAAACAATTTTTATCACTTACGCGTCAAAATTTTTTAAAAGTCGCACCGGCGTGACTAATTGGAGATTTGGAGAACTTATCTTGGACTAGTAAGGATGAGTATTAGTGGCGCAAGAGAAACTATCTTGGAAGATTAGTATTTAAGTGTAGTAAACAAGAAGGAAATTGGTAGTGCAGGACACTATTACACCGCTATTCAAAGTTGACTTTCTAACCAAACAAAAGGCTAGCTTTTCTTCTTATCTTTTCAACACAAATCAAAACTTCATCTTCCCTCATTCTCTCTCTCTAAGTGGCCGAACCTTGGGAGCTCAAGAGGAGGAAGAAAAGCTTCAACTTTTGCCATTAATCTTGCTCAAAGATTCACACCCAACCCTCAAGACCTTTGGAATTGATGGTGAATTGTTGGTGAATAACTTGTCTCCAACTAGGGTTCAAGAGGCTTGAAGAGGTAACAAGTTCACCTCTTTTAATCTTTAATTTTTACAAGAGTTAGTAATGGTTAGTGGTTGTTTTGCATGGATTTGAAAACCCTAACAAAAAATCTAAGATAGAGGACTTGAGGAAACCCTTGTTTTCTTGCTTTATATCTTAGGTAGTGGTCTTGAGGTAAACATCTAGGTAGAGGACTTGGGGATTCTTGCTTGTTTGGTTGTAATCTTGTGAATTATGGTTTGATATTTGGCTTGGTAGTGGAGAGAAAACTTGAAGAAGTCAAGGGGAGTCCGAATTTCTGCTGTCTTGTTCCCTTGCTTTAATTTCGAATTTTGTTGCTCAAATGGCTGAAAAAATGCTTGTTATATGTTGTATTATGTGTGTAAAAATTATCTCTCAAAAATTGTTTCAATTGGTTGGCTAAAACTTGAGTTTTGAGAAAAGAAAGAAATCTGAAAAATCTGCCAGGTCAGCCAACCAGGGTCTCTTTGACTGCACATAAATCTTTGTACAAAAGTTGAAATCAAGTGCCGTTTGCGGGATTTGAAACTAGACACCAAGAGATTTCTAACGGTATAAAAGTTCCCTGCTAATTCATTTTGTGTAAGCTGTAGCAAACAGGCAAAGTGGACTGATTTGCTTCTCCTGTTTAACCGAGAAAATTATGCAGCTGCATCTTGCGGCTCAATTTCGTTCCTCTTGTGTAAAGAATTTGAACACAATTTCTTCTGATGATTTATAGAATTTTGAATCTAGTTTTCAAATCCATAAACCATTCCCAATTTGGACTTGTGTAACGTTAGTTATGGCCTGATTTCGAAACTGTGTCGAAGCTTTATGACTGAAAATCCGCAGAACAGGTTGCAAAGACCAGTTTTCTTAAAACTGTTGTATCTTGGTGTTGGAAAATCCGAATTGAGTTCTGCTTGTTGCGTTTGAAACTTGACTTGAATTTATTTTTGTGTTATGAATTTCAGAGGCTAATTCAATTTTCGTGAATTTTTTCGAATTTTCAAACTCTACTGAAAATCAAAACTGTTCCTGCCCTATTTCAATAAAATAGCAAGTTTGAGCTGAGATTTGAATGATTTCTGTTTGGAATTTGGGAAAAGTGTCTTCTGGAAAGTTTTGGTACTTTGAATCTTTCCAACAGTATAAAGTTTTTAATTTTTTGGGCATACCAAACTCAAGATATGATTTTTCACGTGTTGTCGCGTAAAGCTGGAAAATTTTGGGTTACAACAAAATGAACCTCTTAAGAATTCCCAACTATCTTTTGAGATTGATAGTCCATTTCAAACTTGATTTCATGGATGATACAAGTTCTCTTGTGACTTTAAACCTTCATTTTTGAATCTCGATTTTCGATGGATTAAAATTCTTTTGAGGCGTTGTCCTAAGTTCTAAGCTAATGAATTTTCTCCTTGTATCCTAAGTGACATAGGGCATCCGTGAGTGATAGTTGGTTGATATTTTTTCAGGTGTTCAAAAGGATTTCGAAAGGAATCCTGGTGCGGATAGCTAAAGGACTTAATTGCTTGCTTGCTTTTGAAAATTGGTGAGTGTCAAGTGCATGTCTCATGTACTATGATTGAAATGATATTTGTACAAGTGTTATGTGAAATTGTTATGATTCGTGAACTTGCCGAGACGAGGGTGTACTTTATTGCCCTTGTCCTCTCCCTCTTGAATACTTGTTACTTGAAATATGAACTTGCGTAACTTGAACTTGTACTTGAACATGCTTGTAATCGTGAGTACTGAGCGGCAGCATGTACCACATCCTATTCGGGTGGGAGGTGCCTCTCATCCCGACTTAGTACTATGACCGATTTTAAGTCAATTGGAGCCTTGTCTTATCGACCACTTATACTCGTGAGGATGCCCAAAACCCATTGGCTAGCCTCGTAACTCGAGCCGGCAAGGGCTTGGTCGAGAAGTTTGGTGAACCATGAAAAATTATAAAGTTTAGTCTTTTGAGATCTTGCTTAGCATACTCGAGTAGTATTGCCAATGGAGGAAGTAAGTGGAGTTCTATGGATATGTTACTACTTGAGTTGACAGAGAGTCAATCAAAGATGGCTTGAACTGGTCGTGACGTGGAAATAGCTCTTGAAATCTCATGTATACTTTTAATTTATGTTTTACTTCCTACTTGCTCGTTTATATGAAAATTGTGTTAAGTCTCTCTTAAGTGTGTTATTTGAGTTAGTTCGCGCTACTTGTTTACTTGCTTACTTGATTTCTTGGCTTCACTGAGCGTTAACTCACCCTAAGTTGTTTTCCTTAACTGGTTTGGAAGTAGAAGTTGGTGATTCTAGACTAACGATTTTTTGTGGAAGTTAGTATGTCTTTTGTATGTTATGGGAGACATTTAAAGTGTAAATTTTGTTATACTTGGGTATTTTGGATTGTAATTATAAATGGTAGTCTTGAGAGTTTTGGACTTGTATATTCGAATTATTTCTTTATTATAAGTCAATGGTTGACTTGTGGTTCTTTATTAAGCTTAAATGAGTGCGTGAGTCCTGACGAGAGTTGGGTAGATGCATCGCTGATACCCTAGGGTTTGCCCTAAGAAGAGGTGGGGGTGTCACATATCCCAATTCCTTTAAGAAAAGAAAAAATAAAGAAAAATGGAAACAAGAGAAGCTACTAGTGTCCTAATCAAAGTTGAATGTTTTCACGTTTGGAAAAGGAATCTTTAGTCAGCCAGGAATTTGAATTAAAGTTGGAAAATTTCAGCGAGTCAAAATCTCGAGCTTTCCGGATTTCTTCGAACGCGCTCACACCTAACCATATAGAAGTCTTGTGGAAAAATTCCATTTTGACTCTTTTTCACCTCCAATTCCTACAATTGGCACCAAATGCAAAATTTAAGTAGAATCCATCAATTAACACGATATTTGGCCAAAATAAAGAGAAAATATTCATAAATTTCAGCAACATTATGCACCCTATCAATAACCATCAATCATGTGTGAGACCCCGAAATTTTACTTGTCTTTATAACCCTTATGTGAACTCACTTACCTTTGATTCTTGGTTGTTTTAATGGTTGAATTTGAACCAAAAGAGTGAATTTTTTATATTTATAACTCAAGTTATGATTTTTCTAAAGGAATAGCGTAAGTTAAGGTAAACTAGGGTTTTTTGCATATTTTGGTAGTGTGATTAATTGGTGAGGTGTGTGTACTAAATTTGATGGATAAGAATGAGTTTTAGATAAGAGAAAGTATGTGATTAGAAGTGTTAATAATAAGTTCGTGAATCACAAGTTAAAACACAAGTACGAGAGAGTTAAGGAAAATAGGTTTGAACCGATGCGCACCGTTTGCTACCGATTGAGTACACCACTTGAACACTACTTTATTACCTTAATTTCCTTGCTTTTATTTCAAAAAAATCAACCCCAAAATATCCCTCAAGGCAGCCGAAATTCTTGACTAAAAGAAAGAGAGAAAAGAAAAAAAGAGTGAGATGGAACCATAGTATGACACTTGTTGAAAACCTAGAAAACTTTGACCAAGCAAATTTTATTTCCTTCTTGTCTTCCATTTTGGTTCATCTTCCTCATTTTTTCACCTTGGTGGCCGAGAGCAAGAGAGAAAAAGAAGGGAAGAAAGCTTTCAATTTTCAACCTTGAATCAAGCCTTGTTTGAGTGAAATCAATAAAATTAAATCGATAAAAGTTTCATCTTGGGGCTTAGGAACTTAGGAGTGGTGGAAATCTTGGGAGATAGTGGTTGGATCTTCACTTTCAAGAAGGCTTTTGGAAGATATAAGGCTAAAACTTTCTTTTCTCTTGCTTAATCTTGCTAAATTTGGTATAGAAGCTTTTAATCTTAGCTTGCTATGGTTGATTTCCTAGTTTTGATGGTGCAGTGGAATTTTCAGCTAGGGTTTGCATTTTTCAGCTTTGATTATTGTTGTTTAACTAGTAAATGTTGTTATTGAGCTTGGAGATAGAATTTGTGAAGTGATTATGGGCTTGATTGTGACTTTGTAGAGTTAAAAGTTGAATTTCCAGCATTTGGTGGTGAATTTCAGTTCTGCCCTGTTTTTGGAATCAACTTGGGCTGCGAATTTCTCCATGTTTTAGACTGAATCAACTTTTGGACAAAACATGAAAGTTATAGGGATTTGAGTTAAATTTATACCTGCAAAATTTTATATCAATTGGATCATTTTATCTTATAATTTGGCTAGAGCACTCCCGACTGCGTAAAACTCTAAATTTCCTGACCTGCTTTTCATGTGCTTCTGACAGTCCATTTTTTACCCTAAAAATGCGAGAACTAGATGTTGATGTTTTCATAGGAAATGTAGGTCTATGTCTTAGTTTCGAAACGCCATAAAATTTATCTCGATCCGATATATCTAGATATAGTTATGACCAAAACACCAAAGAATGACAAATCTGCCATTTATAAATTATTCTTTAAACTGGTTTCCAGTTTTGATCCATGGTGATAAGTTTATTATTTGGTTTGTTTGGTTGGTTTTGAGGCCTTGAATAGAGGTATGTTGTTGATTATCACTTGTGGTTGGATTGGAGGTTTGTTGGCTTGTGAATCCAAGTTGTACTTGGATGGAAAAAGTAAGAAAATAGGGGAAATGCTGCCCAAATTTCTATTACTTGCTCTTAAGAATATTAGTGAGAGGTAAGGTTTGATTTTGGATTAGTTGGATCTTAAGTTATATATGTATTCTTGAATGCACTTCAATAATAGTATATGAGTTGTTTTTTACCAAGATTTGGTATCAACTAAGATGAAAAGTGTTAGTTTTATCTCGAAAACTTTGAATTACATTTGCTCACTTCAAGTTGGGATTGGTTGTTCTTTCAACTACTGATTTCTGGAATTTTCTTTCGTTATGTTTGAATTTGAGAAATGACTCAAGATTTTTCATGACTTGGAAGTTCAAATATTATTATTCACTCTAAAACTGTATTTTCATATTTGCACTAGTAATTTCTGGATTTTTGATGGTTCATCTAGATTTTGATTAGTTGAACCATAATACCTTATTTTGACTGATCTAGGTTTCTTTGGTGATCCGGAGTATAACCCGAAAGGAAACTTTTGACATATCTCTTGCTCATATTGGTGAGTGTTTCAACTACATGTTACCTGCTCATTGTTACTAGATATTTACTAAACACCTGATTTGATATTTCATAGGCGAGTGTATACTTTATCGCGCTTGACCTAATTCAACTAAACACTTGATATCTCATTCATGCATTTACAAGTAACTTGCTTTGCATGTGGCCTGTACATTGACTTGAGATACTTGAAATGCATGAAAATGTGACATGCTAGGCGTTATTTGTGACTTGGTCAGAGTTAGGCGAGTGTACCCTTATTCACACTTGTCCTCCCCTTCTTGAATAATCTTGTACTTGCTCGAACCTGATTGACATGTACTTGTATTTGTACTTGTGCTTAACTTGTAAGTGTTGAGCGGCGGTATGTACCATATTCAATCCGAATGGGAGGTGCCTCTCATTCCCGTCTCCGTACTTTTCTCTTGATTAAATCGATTGGTCATCGACTATACTGACCACTTGGGAACCAAAACACCATTGGCTGGTTAATCGAGTCGAGTCGGCAAGGGCTTGGTCGATTGGATAACAAACCATGGGTCTCTTGTTTTGTCGAGTGGAGTGTTATCTTCTCGATTAATCGATATGCTTGAGTATTACCACACACGTTTATCTTGGCATTCGGGCCCTGTAAGGGGGTTGAATGTGAACGGAGATTAGCATTAAGTGGGGCACTACTGGACTGATTACTTTACTTGAAAGCTGACGGAGTGTCAACTATTACTTGATCAAGTTATGGCGGAGCTATTTTGCAATAGCGGCTATATTCTTTTACTTGACATATTAAATATCTAGTGATTGGCTTTATGAAGTGTTATTACTCCCTTTTCTTGATTTTATAGGCTCGCTATTTTGATACTTATGTTCTTAAATCATGGTCAACTTGCTATTTGGGTCTGCATGATGTTTTGGAACCTCACTGAGTTTTAGGTCACTCTATTAGTTTTTGTTTTCCTTACAGGGGGTACGAGCGAGGGTGTGAGGACTGGTATAGGCTAGTAGTGTCTAGCTTTTTTTGAATTTGGCGATTGTACTCGCGCTAGTACTCGATTAGGGTTGAATGTACCTGGATTTTAAATACTTTGATATATTTGGGTATATATGAGGCTTAGATCTAAATTTAAGCAATACTGTACTTTCTAAGCATGGGAACTGTTGTTTCCTTTTCTTTTGAAGTTGTAACTTATTTTCTTGATGTGAGTGAGTGAGTCCTGACGAGAGTTAGACAGGCGGTCCGCTAAACCCTGGAATACGCCCTAGGGGGGAGGTGGGGTCGTCACATCATGCATTGACATAATACAACACTAAATGAAAGTATACTAAATTATTTATTTAATTCTAATTATAAATCATTATATGCTCAAACTTTAAACCATTTAAGTTTCAACTCTTGAAGTCTATTTTTTTTTTCATTTTAACTATGGAAAACATTTTCTAATCTCATTAAAATAATTTCAATATTTTAAAAACCATGAACACAAGTTCTCATAATCCGATTACGAACCCAAGTCTAATTTAGGATTTTCTACTCCAACTAGAATTTTCTAATTCATTTGTGCTTGGAAATTTTCCTTTAAACCATTTTAGAAATTCAAAAACTAATTTAAGAACACTTTTTAAATTTAATTTCATTAAATTAGAAAGTTTCTAAAAGTATCTGGACACTTACCAAATTAATCTCATCAAATTTGGAAGTTTCTAAAGTTGGTTAGACTTTCTTAGTTTTAGCCTCTTTAAAATTTAGTAAATTTTCAAATTTTAATTGAACAACTTCTTTTTTAATTAAGATTTCTAAATATTTACAAAATTCCTCAATTCTAATCATATTAGAATAATAGAAATTTTCCATATTATTTTAGAAACCCATACTCAATATGAAATCAATGTCCAAATCCTATTTGTCATTGAAAACTAACTTGTTTCCAAAATTTCCTTTTCCAAAAAAAAAAAAAAATTCCAGCAACAATTAACAACCAAAAATCCTTGATTGTCTTGATCATCTCATGAACAAGAAACCGAGCAAGATCGAAGAACTTTTTATAGAACAATAGCCATTATAACTTTACAAGGAAGCTACTACAATTAAGCAAGGTTCCTGAATTCCAGAATGAATTTTTCTCTTTCTTTCTACTAGCCTTTTATGCTTGCAGGCCGTTACACAAGTTTGTTATAACTAACTTCACTAGGAGCCTTTACAAAATCGTGCCATGCAAGTGATACAC
This sequence comes from Coffea eugenioides, assembly GCF_003713205.1. NCBI lineage: Eukaryota > Viridiplantae > Streptophyta > Magnoliopsida > Gentianales > Rubiaceae > Coffea > Coffea eugenioides. The sequence continues at coordinate 28,544,534 of NC_040044.1, read as the reverse complement.
GAGTACAAAAATACAAACAACATTATTTCTTCTATAAAAATACATCATTATTCCTTCTTTTTTTTTGGTAATTGAAACAAATATAAGAAAATACAAATGCTGATTATTTTTTAACGCATCATAGCCTTTCTGGTGCAATTTCCAGCAACAAAGTCTCATTGCCCATTCGAACCTCTTATTGACTGGCTTTAACAATCAATCCAAGACAAAACCTACATGAAACATTTTCATGCTCGGATGAAGAAACCGAGGCCAATGGATTGAACTATGAAAAAAAAATTAGACCACGATTACAATGTCCATAAGGTCATGAACAAGTAACTTGCCATATCTTTATTCATACTCACAACTATCTTGCAGTTTCTTCTTTAATCGTTGTGGTTTTTCTCTTCTTTTTTTTTTTTTTTGTGATCACATCACACAACAAAAAAAGAAATGAGATTTTTGTTTTTGTTTGGAAGCTTTGGATTACAAAACATTGAAAAATTCAAGAACAATTCTAAAAAATGTTCAATCAACTTTTTTCATGTAAAAATCCTTAAACAAACTTCAAGAATAGCATATAACATGATCATATCATTATTCATGACAATTAAACAAATCTATCACATGGGTTAATCAAAATTAGTTATGATATCTCTATAACGAGCTGTAGAAACATGCACAGTTGAAAATTTAAAAATTTTTATTCCTTTAGTAGATTGACTATAAATTAAATCTATGAAACATAGAGTTTGTTCAAGAAGATTACCTCAACCCATGAATCTTCTCGAATTGGTGGAGATCTGATGCAGAGAATGGTAAAGTGATGCACATAACCACACACATGTCCGACCTCTAATGGTGATCCATACAAACCTTCTTAACTAGAACCTCATAGATTAAAGTATTTTAAGTTAGATTAGTGCAAACTATTTTCAAGATACCTTACATAAATTAATTGAGAAAAGCCCTATTTTTTTGTGAGGACCCGTAAAATTTCCCTAGTTTATATTCTTTTATTTTATTTTTCCTCATGCATTTTCCTTACTTTACTTTACTATATTAATTTTCCAAAGATTTTTATCGGTGAATATAGTTTTAAATCATTTTCCCAGTATGGGTTAGGTTATGAAGAGTTTGAAGTGTATTATGGACGTGAGACCCGCTAGTGCGGTTAGTGTGATAAAATTTTGATGATTAGTTGAAATTTTTATAAAGAAATATTTTTTTACAAGGTGCTAGGAGACAATTAGAGGTTAACTAGATAGATTAACCATTGGGAGAAAGAAGATAAGATTAAACCCTAAAAGGTGCCACATGTCGCGATTTGATTGGAAGTTGGACTTTGACCTAATTCTTACCGTTACTAAATATCTAATTTTTGACCAAAATTATCTTCATTCTTCATGAAGCTTGGCTGAAATTTTGAGGGAAGAAAGAGGAGAGAAACTTCATCTTGCACCATCCTTTCTTGCTCCAATCTTGGATTTCAATCATAAATCTTACAAACCACACCATATAAGTTGCTCTTTAGGGAAGATTAAAGCTTGTGGTAGAGTGATTTTAGGAGGAAGAAGCCTAAGCTACCATTTTTCTTGTTGTTAGAAGGTAACTTTCCAAGAAAACCTCTCTTTACTTCTAATAATTGCATCATAATGGTTTAAGGTTGTTAAATATGTAGTTTTATGGGAAAAATGATGGCTTGAGGTGGTGTTATGGAAAATTTCAGTTTTATTAGAGGATTTTCTGCCCTATTATGAAGCTTAATGTTTGACCATGGATTGATAGCTTTGTGATGTGTATTATTGAGCTTTTATATGCTAGTTCTAGTTGCCTAAAGGAATTTCCAGCTTGTGTTTGAAATTTCAAATTTAGGGTTTCTAATTGGTCTTGTTTGTGGTTGGTTTTGGAGCTCTTACTTGGTGAGATATGAAGGGTATTTAATGGTTTATGATTTGTATGTGAAGTTGTGGCTGAAATGGGATGAGATTGGGTGTTATTGTTAGGTTGGAAAAGTAAAGAAAAACAAAGGGAGTGCTGCTGAAATTTTCGCAGGATCCTTGAGCAGTCTTGGGGAATCTGCTATATCTTGATGTAAGAAAATTGGAATTGAGTTCCGTTTGTTGCGTTTTAAACTAGATTCATAGGGATATAAACCATGTAAATTTCAGACCCTGCTTCTGTCTGTAAGATTTATGGTGATTTTTCAAAGTTAACTGAAATTGCATACCTGTTCTGTCTTTTACTGGACGAAGCAGCGACTTGAGGCTCGAATTTGACTGACTTGTGATCCGAATTTTAAAAATGTGTCTTCTGAGAAATTTTACTCCTTTGAGTCTATTTTCTAACGGTATAAAGTTTACCAATTTTGGATTCAAGAATCTTGAGATATGATTTTTCAAATGTTGGTGCGCAAAACTGGAAAATCCTGTTTTATTAGAATTATTCTTACTCTTATTTTGCACCTTAAGTTTGGAGTTAGTAAATCATTGAGGGTATGTTTTGGGTAGAAGCGAAGGGTTTTTGGATCGTTCATATCTGTAGGACAAACTACTATTTTTTCACTCTAAAACTATACCTTCGTGTGTATTGGTAATTTACTTGGTTAGACATATGACTCGTAATCGAGTCTCAATTGTTCTACTTTGTTGGTTTAGGACGTGCCAGTGATCCAAGTACTTTGAGAGGAAATGGTTGAAGTTATTTGTTTAAACTGGTGAGTGTACCACTCCCTTAAGTTGTTGCTTATCTGTGACTTCTGTATACTTTATACGAAATGAGGGTGTACTTCATCACACTCATTTCTCTCATCTGTTCTTTTTGGTTCCTATATATTGTATAAATCTGTATTTGTTCTCTGTATTTGTTATCTGTATCTGATCTTTGTATGTGTTGATGTCGTTTGGAGGGTTGAATCCAAAGACCATTCTATGACCTATGAGCTCAAAACCGGTGGTTAGTTACTCGAGTCGAACCGGCAAGGGCCTGGTCGATTAGATAACGAACCATGGTAGTCCACTTTTAGGAAATCTTTGGATATTGGTAGAGCTGTTAAACGAACCGAGCTGTTCGGTAGCTCGGTTCGTTTCGGCTCGTTCGTGTTCGTGAAAGGCTCGTTCGAAATTTTAAACGAACCGAGTTCGAACGAATTTTTTTGTTCGATTAATAATCGAGCGAACACGAGCATGTTCGCGAGTTTTAACGAACGTTCGCGATCATGCTAAACAAACGTTCGCGAACACGAACATGTTCACGAGTTTTAACGAACGTTCGCGAACATAGACATAATTATCATTTAACAAATTTAGGGTTAATTTTATGGCTGGACTTTTATATTTGGAGGGCAAATTTCTTTGTTTTATTTGTTGATTTTTTTGTTAATGTTAGTTATATAGTTAATGAATAATAGAATTTAGTCACTTAGTGCTTTAATTATTTTTTAGAATGATTAATAATTTGCATGGCATATTTAAGGCATAAAATAATTTGGATTCGAGCATTTCGGACATGTTCGCGAACGGCTCGTTTAACATGAACGAGCCGAACTCGAACTCGAACTCGAACACGAATTTTACTTAACGAACCGAACACGAACACAGGTTTGGAGTTCGAAAATTAACGAACGAACACGAACGTTGTTCGAACTGCTTAACGAACAGAGCTCAAACATGAGATACTCGGTTCGATTCGGTTCGTTTACAGCTCTAGATATTGGAGACTCTAAATTTCCGATATATTTGAGTATTACCATCTATGTTTCTGTTGAGGTGTTCGGGCCCGGTGAGGGGTAAGTTTGGTGGACGGAGTTGACGTTAAAGCGGTGCTCTACCGGACTGGTTCCTTTATTTGAAAGTTGACGGAGTGTCAACTACTTTGATCAAGCTTTGGGGAAGTAAGGAGAAATTGGCTCTTGAGAGCCACCTGTATCCTTTCTATTCAAAATCTTTGTTTATTTCCCTTATCTGGTGTGTATATTTGACTATGTGTATTTCGGGTACCTCACTGGGCTTCTAGCTCATCCCGTTCCCGTTAATTTGTTTTCCTTACAAGAATACTACTTTGGAAATCATGATTTTTGGAAGGAAGAGTTGAGCTAGTAGATGTGTATCATTTTGTTAAACTCCTCTATAATTATAAATTTTAAATGTATTTTGTATAAGTATGAACTTTTGTCATACTTTTGACTTGTACTTCATGGAATCGTGAAAACATCAATGTATATATGTTGGTAAGTGAATACTATATATATATCTTTTGAGTAAAGCATGTCTTGCATGTCTTTATGGTTATTTAAACCTTATTTGAACCTGTGGGCAAGACCGGGTTAGTGCGGAAATTAAAAGAAGAAAGAAAATTTCTGGCGGGAATTTCTGTGTGAGAATCCAGCCGCAAATCCGGCCAGTTATTGGCCGGATAGCTGGCCGGATTGGCAGGGGATTTGGATCACTTTGGTGTTTAGCTACTACCTCCAATCTGACCAGGAATTCGGCCGGATTGTGACGTGGCAGCAACACTTTTGTTTTTTTTTTTTTTTTTATTTTCGTTGGAACATTGTATCAAAGTTCTATTGCATCTTTTAGTTTAGTTATTTTAGTTTCCAAAAGTTCTTTTCTCGAAGTCCCTTTTGAATGTTTGGTAGGGTTTACTTCCGTTTCGGATCCGTAGTCCCGACGAAAGTTGGGCAGGCGGTCTGCCGAACCCTTTGGTTCGCCTTAGGGGAAGATGGGGTTGTCACATTTTTCACTATGAAAAGCCTGCTCCAGTAAGACAAATAAGAGATGCGATTTTTTTTTTATATTCTTGGACAAGTTTTGGGTACTTCTCTCTTGAGATTTTTCTTCAAAATCTCACAAGACAATTTGTGTATTGATTAGTCTTGTCAGCAAAAATTTAGTAAGTATATATAAACAAATAAGTTATTCATATTCTCATGGAAGCCTAAAAATAGTTTCCAATAGGATTTAGATTTCTTATTCAAATACAATGCTTATATTTGGAAGACTTAAACTTATTTGCACTATAAGTCCCTCAAGTTTAATTTATCTCATAAATTAAATTATAAGTTATAAAAACTTATCTTTCAAATCCCTACTTGAAGTTCTTTTAATCAAGCTAAAGTAGTTCTTAATGTGTGTAACTCGTTAGGTTCTCATATACATTAGCAATAAATATGAGTTATAATTCTTAATAAATTAAAACCCCTTTTAATTTATCATTAATTTCACTAATCAATCAACTCATTTTAATACATTAAAATTGGCATCTGGTAATGCATTATGACTACTCAAGTAACGAGAAAAGTCAAGTGGATGACTTCATTTTTTTAGTGAATGTTTATCGTATAATTAATATCCTTTTACCACCATATCTCATATTAACCTTGGAATAAGTTTTGCCTATTTAATTATATGATTACTGTTCATTTCTTCTACCAAAATATCCTTATACTATATAAAATTGAGTTTTGGTCAAAAAAGGGGTTGAATTTCAACTGCATGGCCAGGTGCATTTTGGAAATTTGAAAAATGTGTTGCTTCTTTCAAGCTTTTGGTACAACTAATTGCAGCATTTGTTTAGGTGTTTTTATGTTAAAGCGCCCATGTTTGTGCATTTAAAGCTTGTATTTATAAACACATCTGGGTATTTGTGGAATGTGAGCTTATTTGGCAATCATTTGTGCATTTGGTCCAATTCATATAAGCGTATATTTTTGTGCAATTGCTGAAATGGGATTATTATGTAATTAAAATAAAGCCACAAAATGGGGTTACACTGAAATTAAAATAAAGCCACATTGCTGATAACATTACAAGCCCATTTCCTCAGTAATTGCAGTATAACTCCATTTCAATTGTCTAAAACACTCATAATTATACCAACACCTGCGTTCTTGTGTGTAAAGCTCAGCCGTTTGAAACAGCTCCTCCACCAGCAATAAAACACTATTTACATCCTAATTAGACGGCCAATAACGTGGGTATGCTGCTGAGTTCATGTCTGAGCATTAGTTATGGCTCTTTCAATTCTTTCTCCTTCACATTCTTCGATTTTCCCCCGTTCGGCTTCCAGGAATGAGTTATTTTTTTGGCCTTTATACTCAACATTTCATAATGGTTTTCAGCAGAAGCTATTCGTGGTGGTTCAGCTTGAGGTGACTTTTGTTTCTTAATATTATTGTTTTTGTGAGTAATTCTTGTGGTCTCTAGCTTTGGGTGTTTGCTGCCATTGTAAATTTGAGCCTTTGGTTGAGTGATTTATCTGTAATATTACGATTTCTGCAAACATTTGGTTGGCCTGTGTAATTTTAATTGTGCGCTTATGATGTTATAGGTTCGGAGCAACTATAAGGAAAAACTTTCCAGGGTTTATCTGGAATAAGGTATGCTAGAATTGATAGGTTTTAATTTTGCCTGTGTTAGATTCTTTTTAATTTGATAGTAATTTGATTGCGGAGCATTGTGAATGTATAGGTTATATGATATACATCAGCATTGCAATTCAATTGTAGACCCACTGATAAATTTATAGAAAAAAAATGCATGTGGAAATGACAGAATGATGTTAAAGAAAACTTTAAATAGGACAAGAATGACTACTACGAATGATGTGAAATGCAAGTTGGTTAACGATGCTAATTGCAACTTTAGATTAAATGGTCTGTATAGAGATGATTAATCCTTATTGATCTCTAAGTTGGTTGAAGATAGCAATAAGATCTAAAACACAAATAAGAAATGTAGGATGGAATAGTTTACAACAACTGAACTAAGATCAAATAGCAAAATCTTTGCTTCAGCAAGATCCTTCTTTTTACTATTAAATTATTTATACAATTGAACTAGAAAACAAACATCAAAGATGTGAAACAAAGATTCAATACTGAATAAACTTACACTATCCTTATTATTTGTAATCCGTGAATCACAAGTTCGTTAAAGATACCAATAGGCACTTCTGATTAAATGGCCTTTATAGGGATGATAAAATCCTTAATGATTAACAAGTTCACTAAATATACTAATAAGATCTAAACCACAAGGAAGACATTCCAATATGTTATAGTTTACACCACCGGATCTGACATAAAAAATCAGAATTTTTGGTTTGTTAGGTTACTCCTTTTTACCATCAAAGTATCTATATAAACAATTGAATCAGAAAATAAACTTATACTCTATTTATACAATTGAATCAGAAAACAAACGTCAAAGATGTAAAACAAAGATTCAATACTAAATAAATTTACACTATCCTTATTACCTGTAATCTATGAATCACAAGTTAGTTAAAGATACCAATAGACACTTCTAATTAAATGACCTTTATACGGATGATAAAATCCTTAATGATCAACAACTTCATTAAATATACTAATAAGATCTAAAACACAAAGAAGACATTCCAATATATTATAGTTTACAATACTTGATTTGACATAAAAAAATTAGAATCTTTGGTTCATTAGGTCCCTCCTTTTTACTTGCAAAGTATCTATATATACAATTGAATCAGAAAACAAACCTATACCCTCCTTAGGAAGAATTGATGTATATAAAATTTGATGAGTTAGCTAATTAAAAGTTAGGATGAAGACATACATTTCAAAACAACCAGTTTTCAACTATGTGTGTGCACTGTGAGCAACTATATTTGTTCTGTATGTACTTTCAACGTTGTTGTGTGTGTACTTGATCTGTATCTATTGGTTAGTGTGTTTGAATCTTCAGAAATTTATTTTCCTGGATATGACAGAATGATGTTAAAGAAAACTTTACACAGGACAAGAATGACTGCTATGAATGATGTGAAATGCAAGTTGGTTAACGATACTAACGAGAACTTTGGATTAAATGGCCTGTATAGAGATGATATGATCCTTATTGATCTCCAAGTTGGTTGAAGATAGCAATAAGATCTAAAACACAAATAAGAAATCCCAAGATGGAATACTTTGCAACAATTGAACTAACATCAAATAGCAAAATCTTCGCTTCAGCAAGATCCTTCTTTTTACCATCAAATTATTTATACAATTGAACCAGAAAACAAATATTCAAATATACGAAACAAAGATACAATACTAAATAAACTTACACCATCCTTATTATTTGTCATCTGTGAAACATAAGTTAGTTATAAAAATCAGTAGGCATTTCTGATTAAATGGCCTTTATAGGGATGATAAAATCCTTAATGATCAACAACTTCACTAAATATACTAATAAGATCTAAAATACAAAGAAGACATTCCAATATATTATAGTTTACAATACCTGATCTGACATAAAAAATCAGAATCTTTGGTTCGTTAGGTCCCTCATTTTTACCTGCAAAGTATCTATATATACAATTGAATCAGAAAACAAACCTATACCCTCCTTAGGAAGAATTGATGTATAGAAAATTTGATGTATTAGCTAATTAAAAGTCAGGATGAAGACATAAATTTCAAAACAACTAGCTTTCAGCTATGTGTGTGCACTGTGAGCAACTATATTTGTTGTGGGTGTACTTTCATCTTTTGATGTGTGTGTACATGATCTATATATATTGGTTAGTGTGTTTGATTCTTCAAAAATTTTATTTTCCCGTGCAAGCTTCTTGTTCTGCTTGTTATCTAGGGCAATGAGTATATGATGTACTGCATTTTGTAGTGTCATTATTGAGGCTTTTATCATAAAGAATGTTTCAATCCTAGAAAATCTTCAGGAGGTAAAGTTGTCATAGCCTAAAATGACTGTACTAAGTAAAGATAGCATGATAGAAGAACGAAAGCATCAACGAAATGATAAAGCAAGGGTGAAATATGCATCGTTGACTGAAGAAGAAAAAGAGCTCCAGCGACAAAAGCACAGAGAGGCTTATAGGAGAAGAAAATAGCAAAGTAGTATGGATGAAGCTACTAGGTTGTCATCACAGCAACCTTTAGAAGCGAATGATACACAATATTATAACAGTAGTATACACAATACAGGTAGAATGTCTTTCTGTAGGAAGTCATGACACATAAGATAAGTTTCATTAGGCTAACAAATGTTTAAACTTCATTTTTTTAAATGTGAACTACTCATGTGAAACAAGCTCCAAACATACACCCCAAGAAACAGAGTCTTCAATCAACAACCAAAGTTTGACGACCTAAAATTATCTGTATTCCAATACTACAATGAAAAGCAAATAGAATATTAAAATATAGGCCTGACATTTTGTACAAAAATATATAGGTTCAGCCTTAGATGTTTGCTGTCAGAAATCGTGCCAACATAGTACCACACAACGACACTCAGGTTCATCCACAATTAGGCATTCTAAATCTTTAATATATTGTTACTTTAGATTTCACATATCTTATGATACTTAGATTCAAAATGGTCAATTGTAGATCAATCAGTGGCATGCAGTTAGTTGTATTAATCTGTTGATAGAAGCTATGAAAGATTTGCCAAGCGTAACTATAGACTAAGGTAACACTCTAATAGAAACTAGTCATCTATAGCAATGTCTACTATGTTTATAAGTAGTATATTGATATAGGATGTTCATCTTTATCGGCTTTGAACACTAGGAAAACATCCTCTCAAGGAAGACATTGAAGCAGATGATAGGTTAAAATTTTCAAATATGTAAAAGCGCCACATATTTTATATATACACCCCAAAAAAGCAAAACATTAATAAGAATAAGTTGTTTCTAACTGTATCAAAATTATTTATTAGTGCAAGCTACTGCAATGTGTGACGACCCCACCACCCCCTAGGGCGTACCCTAGAGTTTAGCGAGTCGCCTGCCCAACTCTCGTCAGAACTCACTCACTGGTATCTCAAGCATACATCCATAGACGATACATAACATCGCAATTCAAACTTATAATATACAATGATGCGCAAACCAAGGTACAAAGTTTCTATACACCCAAATACTTCAAAACATTTACAATTCAAGTACAACAAACCCTAGTCGGGTGCTAGCGAGAGTACAATTCAAAATTCAAAAACAATTAGACTACGCTAGTTTGTACATGTCTCACGCCTCGCTCGTACCCCCTGTAAGGAAAACAAATGGCGTGGAATGAGCTAAAAGCCCAGTGAGGTTCCAAATAGTAAGGTGACCATTATTGAAAAGTACAAATATCACGTAGCAAAATAAAGAGCATGAAAAGTTCATAAAAGTGAGCAATAACACTTCAAGTAGCAAATCTCTAAGTGAGCGAGTGTAAAGTTTTTCTTTTAAAACTAAACAATAACACGATAAGTACTAATCATTCCAAGGTATAAGGATACGGATGGCTCTCAGGAGCCAAATTCCCATCGCATCACCAGAGTTTGATCCAGTAATAGTTGACACTCCGTCAACTTTCAAGTAAGGTAACTAGTCCAGTATTACACCACTTAACTCCAATCTCCGTCCACCAACCAAACCCCTTATCGGGCCCGAATTCCAAGATAAACACTGGTGATAATACTCGAGTATACCGATTTAGTCGAGGAGATAACACTTCACTCGAAAACACTAACTACCCATGGTTCGTTATCTAATCGACCAAGCTCTTGCTGGCCCGACTCGATTAACTGGCCAGTGGGGTTTGGGTCCCCAAAAAATCGATGAGATAACATCTTCAATCGACTGAATCAAGATAAAAGTACGGAGACGGGAATGGGAGGCACCTTCCACTCACATTGAGTGTGGTACATGCTGTCGCTCAGCACTTACAAGTCAAGTACAAGTATATCAAATCAATTGCAACAATAAACAAGTATATATCATATTAGGGTAAGTGCGATAAAGTACATTCTTGCCCGATCAAACAAATTACATATCCTTAAATCACATTGGTCAAGTATTGAAAACAAGTGTCCAGTTCAATTAGGTATTTGGAAACATTCACCAAAGGTCTAGTGTCTCTCAAAAGTCACGTTCAGGTCCAACTCCTTGGTTGGAATCCAAATCTGCGATAAAATATCATTTACGAATGTAAAACTTTCTAGAGTTCGAAACATAGGAGTTTCGTTTCAAGAAAATCAAGTAAATGCAACTCGTTTAAGTAGTATTCAAGATACTTATCAAATTTCGAAAAATTCAAACTTGCTCGTTTAGTTATGATCAAGAAGTAGTTTCGACTTTAGAAGTTACACTTGGTATCAAAGATCGGAAAAATCGTATTTTGAAAGGATCGCTACTTTCACTTTTCAAGGGTAAAAGTTTCGACAAAATTTTAGCTCATATACCCTAACTAAAGAAAACTCGAATACCATAGGCGACCTAAGTCCAACTTGACCTCAAATCGTCGCTCAAGTCGCAGGTACCTATGTCTAACTCTCGAGTGAAAATTTGAGCAGCACGCCCTTTGTGTTTACCTATTTTTCAGCAATTTATGGCTTAATTATTTTTCTCAATCAGCCCCAAAATCACACACAAATAATGTTACCACCATAACCCTTCAATTAGGCTCCAAAATAATCCAATTACAACACAAATCTTAACAAGGCAACCGGAAATCAAGTTTAAAGGCAAATAGCTAAATGGCAGATTTGACGTCTTTTAGCGTATCGGTCACAACCGAAGCTACGCTTATCGGATTGGGGTAAAATTTATACCGTTTCGAATCTAGGACAAAGGGCTACAACTTAGATGAAGACAACTCAGCCCAGTTAACAATTTATCCAGGTCAAATCTACAAATTACAGAACCAAAAGTTTATGACCAGGAGGGTTGTCAGTATTGAATTCAAACGGCAATAACTCAGACTACACAATTGTAGACACCAAATTTTTAAATTTATTTCATTTTTACTGATAATTATCGTCTATTTTTATTTTATTAATTTCATGATTTTTTTTTAGATTTTTTTTAGCATTTTAGATAATAAATTTTTTTATTTAGCTTTATTTTTTATTATTTTTCAGAAAAAAGAAAAATCCCACAAAAAGTTGTTTTAATAATTTTGGGTTTCAATTTGAAAAAAGGGGAGCAAAAAAATATGTAATTGATATTTTTGAAAGTTTTAGTTTGTTTTTTTAATTTGTTTATAACTTGGTTTATTTATTTAAATTGATTTTTGGAAAAATGAAAATGACAAAAAAAAGGAAAAAAAATGTGAATAGGTGTAGGCTTGCAATAGGGACAAGTGTCCCTTTTATATTTTTGACAACACAACACATAAGGGGTGAGGTGTTGAGACACTTGTTTGATATAGGGATTTTCTAGAAAAAGACAGCAACGGAAGAGAAAAAAGGGGAAACGGGGACAAATTTTAGGACAGAAGAAAGCAAGGGTGTGGCGGCTAGGGTTGGAAGCTACGTAAAAATCAGAGGAAATGAGAGTAAGAAGGCTACGCAGGAGGAGGACAGCTGAGGGGAGTAAGAAAGAAAAGTAGCTTCGGCGGGTTTGGGAGAGGGCTACCAGCAAGAGGTGACAGGAAGAGCTTCGGGTGGTGGTTGAGGAAAAAGGTAGGAGAGAGATGCTTGTGACGGCTGAAAATCTGGGAAGAAAAAAAGAAAAGGATCTGGTGACGGCTGGGCAGGTGTGACGGCTGATGAAAAATGATTGGTTGGCGGCTGGAGAGGAAAAAATCGAGGGAGAGCTGAGGGTTTTTCGTGGGGGAGAATTGGGAAAAGAGAGCAAAAGAAGGGGAAAGGCGGCTAAGTTTGAAAGTGAGGAAGCTACGGGGCCGAGAAAAGAGTTCAAGAGGGCTGAGGATAGAATACCAGGTGAAAAGGCACGGGCATGGAGGAAATTTGCTGGGTTAGGAAAAGAAAAGCTAAGTGAGAAGAGAGGGAGCTGGGAACAAAGAGGAAAGACCGGAAAGGGGAGAGTTTGGGAGAGAATCTAGGGGAAATTGGGGGGGGGGGGGAAAGAGAATGATCGGAAGATAGAACAAAGCAAAAGCAAAGGAGAAACGAGATCAGAAAATTTCTGGAAAATCTTGGCCTCGGGTTGATGCAGTAGTCCCCTTTGGATCCATATCCCCATCTTGATTTTGCCCTTTTTAGCTAATTATTCATTTCTGCATCACATATAGTTGTAGGGTAACAACTTTTCTCTTAAAGATTTCCCCATAAAACACCTTCAACCTCGTCGAATTGGAACTCAAACTCACAGGATCATCAACCTTGGAACGTCGGCGCCAAAGTTTGCAACTTCATTTTTGGAAATCAGCGCGACTTCCAGGGGTGTTACACGTTCATCCTACTCCTCTCAGGTAACCATAGTTTCCTCGCTTGTTGCTTTGGCAAGCTCTTTTCATGAGAAGACAATTCTGCGGGACATGAATCTTGGGATATTTTTGCCGCGAGTTTAGCTTCCTGAGTTTTATCATGTTTGGCCTCTTGATGTTATCCCTGGTTGCTATTTTATTTGTGTTTTTGTTTGCAATGTTGATGGTGGGTTTTAGCAGTAAAAGGCATGGGTAGCCTGATTTTTGTTAGTTTAGAAATTGGTTGCATGATCTGTGGTTTGGATAATGAAGCCCACAAAGATTGCAGCAATCTTGCCAAATGTGTTGTTTGGTCACAAGAAATCTCCTTTTGCTTGAACTCTCGACTTGATGACCAATAGAACGTTCAATAATCTTCTTGCTTGCGTTTAGACTTCCTTGAGCTGAGTTTCGTGTATAAAATCTGCTGCAATGAACTTGAAAGCTCTCAGCTTGTTGCAGCAGTGCGCGCGGACAGCTTGTGTGCCTTTTGGTTTGCTGAATTGGCTGCTCAATGAATCTTTACACTTAAGCTGCATGTTTAATCTGGTGTTGAAGGGAAGAAATGGAAGGTTTGGTGCTGAGTTTGTGTGTTTGGGTCTAAAAAAAAAAGAGAGAAACACTTGAATCATGTTTGAATAATTGCTGGAAAACTAAACATCCAGGTTGCCGAACCATGTTTGCATGTTTTTTTCAGAATTTCGCATGATATCTTTCTAAGTTTATTGCTTGTTTGGATGGTGGTGATTACGTAGTTTGTGGCCTAGTTTAAAGCCGTGTGTTTGGGTTTGAAATCTGCGTTTGTAAACAAGAATGCAGCGGGGTTGACCTTCGGTTGATGAAACATACGAAAGTAGCTCCAGCAGTTTGTTTTCCTTATGGTTTTATGAGAGCTTGCATGACATGCTTCCAAGTCTGCATTTGTTAATAAATGTTTAGCCGTGTGTAGCTAACTTTAGCTCAAAAGTGTTTGTGTGAACTTTTGTTTGCCGAAAGTTGCCTCGAGTTGCAGAAGCTTGTGCATGGAAAACTACAGCAGAAACGACATAAAGAAATAGCTTCAGCTTTGGCCGAAAAGTTTTTTGATTGCATGCATGTAAATGTTTTCTAAAAGTTGCATTCCAATCCCTCAAGTCTCCCTTTGTTCCCTTATGGCCCAGAAACTTTGGAAAGTTAATCAATTTTGCCCCCTTTAACATGCTGTTTTCCCATGGTTTGCTTTCATGTGATTATTGAACAGAACATGCATGAGCTTTTGGGATGAAATTTTGAGGTTTCATAGCTTTTAAGAGATTTATGACTTTAATTTCGATTTTTAGTGAAATTTTGGAATCTTTGGTGTTTAATCCTAGCAAATTGGTTTTCATTTGTTTTTATGTGATTTTTATCATTTGATTGGGGGGTCTCACCTTAGATCCTTAATTTTGTTTTTATTCCCTGTTAGACTCTTAATTTTTATAGTAATAATAAATTGATCCCTTGAATCTTCTTTAATCCTTTAAACGGATCCTTGTTTGTTTTAATTGGATGAATAGGGGTTGTTTAACTTATTTTGAATGCATTGTTTAGTTATTCAATTTTATATTTGTTTTATTCTTTGAAATTTTGTTAATTAAAGTGATGCTTTGACCCTTTTTGTTATTTTGGAGGGTAAATATGTAATTGCACTTCATTAGGGCCCCAACTCAAGGGAGGTACACCCTATCCTTTAGTTTCTTACTTTATTTGACTCTATGTGCCCTATATGACTCTATGTGTTTAATTGCATGCTTTTGAATGTTTTCATTTTATTTATTTATTTATTCGCTTTAGTCGTCTTAATTTCGTATATTTATTTTAGTTCATTTTGATTATTTAAAAAGCATTTAAATGTCAAGTTGTAATAGTTAGGTTTATTTTATTTATTTTCATTTCCCCGTTAGATTGTAGTAGGGCCCCCTCAAATGTAATAGTTAGGGTTTTATTTGCTTTCTTTTTGCTTGTGTGATTTGCATGCTTGCGTGCTATGTGTTACCGTTTTTTTAGGACCTTGCATCTACATATCATGATTATGTGTTATGTATTTATATGATATTATGTGTTTACACGCTTTTATTATATTTCACATAATTAGTTAGTTATGATACATGTGTGACGTTATCACACTAGTCCAACGCTAGTTGTGATCCATTTCTCGATATCACACTAGTCCAACGCTAGTTGTGGTTCCCTTGTTCGACTTCTCACTAGTCCAACGCTAGCGAGAAAATAGAAATAAGGGCTAGTCCAACGCTAGACCCTTAGGAGCCCTTCGACTGATAGATCATGATTGTGTGATAAAAACACTTCATCTCATGCACGTTTTAGGTTCTTTTATCATTTTTTGCATGACATTCTCCCTTATACATATACCCCTTACCCCATGTTCCCTATTTATAGGTATATCTCTTATCCCATATTCCCCTTATATTTTTATTTCCTATTCCTATGTGTGAGACATAACATTAGACTTGCATTTCATTTAAGAATTAGAGATAGGTTAGTACATTTGCTTGATTAGATTAGGAAAATAACCCCCCTTGGATATGGGATATGGACGAGTTTGGCTTTCTAGTTTTAACACGTTCATATTCCCTCTATCAAAAGAAAAATTGAGTCACGAACATTGGTCCCCCGTACCCGACATGATGCACTCCTTTAAGACATGTATATTTGTATAATTATTTTATTTCTTTTCTTTTCTTAGAATCTCATATTTTTGCATTATTCATGACTTCTTCGAAGAGTCTTCATTGGGCGTCACAATTATTGTGATTGGTACCAATTGAGCTTTGAAGACATATTTTGACCCCCCGATACCCTCCTAGGTCTAGGGTTTGCATCCATATAGTACATTCGAATGTGATAAATCTTTAGGTTAAAATAAGAAAATCTTTGACTAAATCTCGCAACTAGTCTTGGTTAGGTCGAAAGGGTGCCTCGAATTTTTATCCTTGTTTTCCCTTTCTTCAAATGTGACTCCCGAACCTTTTTCTTTGATTTACGTAGACTAGAAGTCGTTTAAAAGGGGTTTTTCTACTTTTTCCTTTGAAAAATTCATTTTAGGTGACTTGGTACACCTTAAATCTATGCCAAGTGGCGACTCCGATTTTTATTCAAAAATCATTTTTAAACTATAATTTGGGCCCAAATCGTCATACTTTCAAACCCCATTTAGGCCCATTTTCTTTTTAAATAAAAAATTCATATTTTTAATCAAAAATTCACTTTTTTAAACCATTCGTTTGTTTTATAAAAAATGGGGCACGACAGTTGGCGACTCCACTGGGGACTTAGAGAGTCCGAGCAAATTTGATTTAGTCAATCTTTTTCTTCTTTGAACCTTTCCATATATCGCATTTGGATGTTTAGGATTGCATTTTTTCCTTTTTTAGGGTTTTGCATTTCGCGCGTATCAACTCACTCCCTCACACATTTGCGTACGATTGATTTGATGGATGAATGGTTTATCTATGTGATCCCGCGATTTGCATTGCATTTGGGTGGGGGACATTATCCTAGAACCCTCGGCCGCATCTAATGGTACAATCCCTCCCCTCAATAAGAAAGCACCTCATACGTGCATGCATAGTCTTATTTACCCTATTTTTTTCTTTTTCGTGGGCGTTTCCCACACCTCCTTGTAGGATTAGGATCGATTGCCTTGGGTAAGCAGATGGTGTGCTCTGCGCCCATGGCGCTACCTAAGGGATCACTCGAGCCACCGATCAAAAGCCCTGGGAGTGATGACCCTTCGCCTTTAGGTCTGAAGGCTTGGGAGCCGAAACCTTATCGAGTCTAGATGCATTAGTGAGCCAAACCTCATGCATCCATATTAGAATTGCCTAGGATAGAGTCGACCTTATCCTGAACTAGGGACACTATGCACGAGGGGAGGGATTCCAACCCTCTCACCTTATTTCTGCTTTCTATATTTTATTATTATTATTTGATTGCCACAATGTGTTATGTGTTGAGCTAACTTTCCTTGTTTCTTGCCTTTTGCATTCACAAACATTAAGAGATAAAAGGTCTGGCATGATCTTCTTTTAGAACCTACCCTTGCAGATAGGCTATTGCACGTTTAAGAAATTTTGGTATATTTCGTTCATAAATTAATAATGCCATATCATTTTAGGTCTACCCTGGCAATTAAAGGGTCCCTTAGGTCATGTTTCATTTCAAATTGCATATTTTACTGCTTTAATAAACTGGCATCACGCATAAACCATAGAAAGGGAATGCCATTTAGGGGATCCCACGTTAGGAATAAACCGCCCTGTGTCTCGGATATTTAATCCAAGGAGACTTGCACGTTTATATTTTTGTACCATCCAAAGGGGTAGTGCACAAGGTAAGGTAGGATCCGATCCTTTCCATGACCCTGGGGCGATCTTTGGTACATTAGAATATGAGCATCTAACGATCATTCTTTGGCCATTTTTAACATAGTTGGTAAAATCCCTTGCTTAAAGGACATTAACTTGAAGAAATTCGCAAATAATTCCTCATTATTGAGATGGTAAACTTATTGAGGCCAAATCTTGATTGTAGGAGGCTCATAGGCTAATGCATCGCAATGCATTTTTGAAACTACCAAAGGGGAGATAATTCCATCGATTTTTGAATAAACCATCAATTCCATTCAATTCATTTGATCAAATTATTTATCAATTTCATTTTGTTAATTCATTCATTTTAGGACAACTTAGTCAACAAATCATCAATTCTATTCAAACAATT
This sequence comes from Coffea eugenioides, assembly GCF_003713205.1. Lineage (NCBI taxonomy): Eukaryota > Viridiplantae > Streptophyta > Magnoliopsida > Gentianales > Rubiaceae > Coffea > Coffea eugenioides. Next base: position 28,526,599 of record NC_040044.1, on the reverse strand, counting down.
TGACCAATTTATTCATCAATTCCATCCAGTCCATTTTATCAATTTGCTCATTTTTAGGGCAATCTATTTTGAAAATCACCAATTTCATTCAACTGACCAATTTACCTTTTAGGATGATCTGGTCAATTTCAAATAAGTTATCAAATTTCATTCAATTCATTTGACCAGTTTACTCTTTTAAGGTAATCTAGTCATTTTTTTTGAATAAATCGTTAATTTTATTCAATCTATTTGACCAAGGTATCCATTTTTTAGGGCGATCCAACAAAGTTCATCAATTTCGTCTGATCCATTTGACAACTTAGGGGTTTTGATGTCAAGAGTTGGGATAGCTGTTTGTTTTTGAGAAAATCGCTCATCGCATTCATTCCATTTGGATAGATTAAGGTTTCGATCCATGTAAGAAATTGCAATCTCCCCAATAACAAAATGATTTGTACCAAATTCCTGGGCCAACCAAAACCATTCATTCGTTTGGATTTGTCCTCATTTTGTTAAAAGGCCTCCCACTATTCAATTGGCCCAAAATTTTCAAATTGCTTTTCAAATCAAATGTTACTAAGTTGATCGGATCCATCATGTATGGTTAGTGCCTACCTCAGAGGATTACATCATATTAGGCTTACCCTTGGCACAAAAAGGGTTCCCCCATAGGACATGCATCCGAATTTTTTGGATATTTACTAACTCTTGTCTTTTTCTTTTCCCTTTCTTTATTTTTATTGGAATAGCTAAGCGAGGGCTAAATCTAAAGGCAATTCCTTTCAAAAATTCTCAGGTAATATTTAAACATAGCTTCTCGTCGAAGCCCCATCATAACACGATCCCGTAGTCAAGCCCAGAGGAGTCGTGTAAACATGAGTTCACAACCGGAACCATCGGATAGGTCTGCTACTGCAGCTCAACCTGAGACTACGAGTTTAGGGGTTCAGCTAATCGAGATGCTTACTAAGTTTGGTGAGATGGCTACCGAGATGGCGGCCCAAAGGAAATTGATTGATGAGCTTATCAGTAGCGGAGTTCAACCCGAGCCCGTACCCGTCAGACAACCTGAGTAAGAACCATTTGTCATACCCCCGACTCAAACTATTGTTATACCATCTTTCCCTATTCCACCCGAAGCAACTTTCACCTATACCACCACAAATTTGCCATACACCTACCCTCCTAATCCTTCATTTCTTCCTACTCACACACAAATTCCACCACCACAAGTCACTTCGAATATGCTTCCTGAGCAGTATACTTTTTATCCCACCGCTACAGAGCCCTTACTGCCAGACCATACTGCCCAAACTAAACCAGAAATAGAAGAATCTTCTGCTCCTGTTGATATGAGGTTACTCAAGCGCCTGGACCGTTTTGATGAATTTATGAGGAAAAGTCAGGGGTTAAATAAGCAAGGAGTGCTGGACTATGATGAGCTTTGTCTCTTTCCAAATGTGCAATTGCCTGAGGGGTTCAAAACCCCGAAATTTAATAAGTATGATGGCATCAGCAATCCCAAGACACACCTCCGATTGTTCGCCAACAAGTTGGGTAGGCCAACAGATGATGAAAATCTACCTTTAAGGCTATTCCCAAAAAGTCTGGAAGGCGACGCACTTGATTGGTATTCAAATTTGAAGTTTGATGAGATAAAGACTTGGCTGGACCTGTCCAATGCGTTTATAAGGCAATATGAATACAACTGTGAACTAGCACCGGCACGGACCACACTAAAGGGGACAAAGAGGAAGCCATCTGAAGATCATAAAACCTATGCTAAAAGATGGAGGAAAATAGCTGCAAAGGTTGAGCCGCCAATGACTGAAGATGAAATCATTCGCACCTTTATTAAAGCACACGATCCCCCGTATTTTTAGGAAATCTTTCGCATGACTGGATGCTCATTTGCTGCTATTGTCAATAAGCTTGAAGAATATGATGATTTTGTGAAGGCTGGAAAGATTGTTAATGTGTCTGCCTTGAAAACTCAAGTGGAAGCTTTGCAAGGCCAAAGTAATAATGGGAAGAAGCAACAACTCCAAAAGAAAGAGGGGAAAATCGCTTTTGTCTGGGATCGAAACCCTATCCCAAGACCCAGACCTCGACAATACCCTACCTACTCAAACCCTTACCCTTACTATTCAAACCCACATCCTGTTTATCACACCAATATCACTCATCCTCGACCTCGCCCTAATTACACCAACTCGCCTATAGCCCCTTTCCAAATATCTCAACCTAACTTCCAACAAGGTCGACCTCGACCTCCCTATAATCAACAATTTTCTCCACCAAATAGACCCACCTATAATTACCCTCAACCCATTGAACCCCAAAGTCAAAATCGTTATCGCACTTTTACTAATCTTGGCAGGCCTCTGGACCAATTGTATGAACAATTAAAAGCCGCTGGTAAAATTGGCGTAATTCCCCCTCCAGCTTACCCTCATGGCGTCCCTGGCGGATACAACCCACAGTACACTTGCGCTTATCATTCGGAAGCATCTGGCCACTCAACCGCCGATTGCAAAGCACTTAAGCATAAAGTCCAAGACATGATCGAGGCAGGGGAAATAGTGCTAAGGAAAAAAGGGTGAACAAGGGCCGAGCATAAGTACAAATCCTTTTCCTGAACACAAGGACACCTTTGAGGCATCCACCTCCAACGAAGAAATTTGAAAATCTTGATGGAGCTTTGCACAATTGGATTGCCGAGTATTTTCCCTCTCGAAGGGAATTTCGATAAATCTGGGGATTGTCATTTGTTAAAATTCCTGAAAATCGTCACTGTTTGCTTTTGTGTAAATAGTTTTATCATGTTCAATCAAGTTTTGGCTAAAATAATTTTTACATTATCAAGTTCCTATGTTGTTTTTTGAATCTTTCAATAGCATGCATAGTCACATCTTTTCGTTATTTTGTTAATACCATTTTGTTTATATTGATTGTTTATTGGTTTTAATTTCACTCTAAACTCTTTCCGATGGTTAAAAAATAAAATTATTTGACCTTTGGATGTCACTATTCTGGAATTCGATGATGGCAATCTCGATATCACTCAAGACTTTGAGATTATGGAATCCGAAATTCAAAACGAGAGTGATAATGAGAAAGTATATGGTTCTTTTTTCAAAAGGTCTCGAACAATATGAAGAGAAATCTAGACCGAACCTAGAAGAGACAGAGATTGTTAATAATGGCACCGAGACTGAAGTCAAAGAAATAAAGATCAGTAGACATTTGAATAGGAAAAGCTGTGTTGCCTGCCGAGATTGAAGTCCCTTCATTGCGTACTTTAATGGAAGCCAAGTTGGAAGAAGCTGATTGATCAAGGCAACATCATGAACAATTGGTTTTGATTGATAAAAAGCGTCTGAATGCTATGTCACGGCCGAAACTACCAAAAACACATGACTCAAAAAGTCCACCGGCGATCTTTTGAAGAAGGGAACAAAGTGCTAAAGTGAATTTGGTAATGCGAGATGAAGTCGAAGGCGAATTTGTTCTAAATTGGCAAGTTCCATTTGTCATTCAAAAGATGCTACCGGGCGGAGCACTTGTCCTAACAGAGATGGATAGACAGACATTCCCTCAACCTATCAACTTAGACATATGTAAGAAGTTCTTTATTTGATTATGCAAATTTCTTTTAGGAAGTCATGCAAGAGACGAGACAAAAGTCAGGCCATCTTCCTTTCCAATCAAAACATTTCACCTCTAGTCATCCCCTTTGAGCTATCAGAACAATCATTTTCGTTTGGCAACCCCTGAGAATTGCAAACCCTACACTGGGGCAAATTTATTTTGAAAAGAGATGATCAGAAAGAAAAGGAAAACCCCACACTGGGGCAAATTTATTTTGAAAGAGAGAAAAGAAGAAAAAAGAAAATCCCACACTAAGGCAAATTTAGTTTTTAGAAAAATGCAAAAGTGAGAAAATGGTAATGAAGAAATTGCAAAAAGAGAAGAATTCAATCAAACTGGGGCAAATTCTTCTCAGTTTCGCTCAAAAATTGGAGATGATCTCAAAATGATGCAATTTCAGGTTATTTCACACCTCTCATAAAAAATTTGCTTTCAAGTCTCAACTTTTCTTGAAAACACCCCACCTGACTTCATTACAAAAATCCAAAGTCCTGACTTTCGTCACTTGCTGTATTTCTATTAGGAAATTCGCTAATCAACTGGCAAGTGATGTCCATAATACCTTCACCTAAACTTATAAGGGAAGCGCATTTTACTGATGCCAGCAATCTTCAACTCACATTCTTGAGTCGATCATGGCCGAGTTTTTCCATCGTTTTTTAAGTGAAAACCCGAAAGGGCACCACAAGAAACAAAAAAAAAACAACACAAAACAAAACAAAAAACAAAACAAAACAAAACAAAACAAAAAAAAAGAAAAAGAGAAAAGAAGAAAAACAAAAGAAAAACAAAACAAAAGTGGTGGGGGCAACCTTGGTGAAAACCCGAAAGAGCGTCAAGGTTGGTTGCAGTAAGCACGCACGAGGAGGAATAGCTAGTGACTTGGTTCATTTGGATTTCTCTTTGTTTTGTAATACTTCCGTCAATGTTGAATTCCAGAACAAGGATATCCGGAGATTCGAATATAACATCTGTTGGCCGAAAGCTGTGTCACTTTGTAAAACATCTTTTCTGCAAAATACATTCTTATGAAATTCATTTTTTCTCCAATTGCTTGTATTCATGACAGTTCATGTGAAATTACTTTTTTTTTTTAATCATCGAATTTTGGTGAATAACAACCCCCATGGTTTATTCAAAGCATACTTAGGTTCAGTCATCTTTCGAAAATGGTTGAGATTCAGCAAAGCCGGCTACGCAAGTTTCACAACATGGCAAGGTGCATACCGAGTCAGTCTGGAAAAATGCCACAGCAAAAAGTTGACGAAGGTCGCACAAAACTCATGTTTACACGATTTTTGAAGGCGAGCGGATGCAATGATGGTGGCAATTTCTTTATTTTTCTCTTTTGCAGGAAAATTTCAAATGAAAATAACAACACAACACACTGGGGCAAATTTTTAGATAAATTTTCAAGTAAGTCTTACACAGTTTCTTCATACAAAACCAGCATTTTATTTACACTGCCACTAGCCGTTGGGCCAGTCCCACTAGTGAACATTTCCTTTTACATTGCCACTAGCCGTTGGGTTAGTCACACCAGTGTGCATTTCATTTTCATTGTCGCTAAACATGGGTCAGTCCCACTAGCGTGCATTTCATTTTCACAGCCACAGAATATGGGTTAGTCCCACCAGTGTACATTTCATTTTCATTGCCGCTAAACATTGGTCAGTCCCACTAGCGTACATTTCATTTTCACCGCCACTGAACATGGGTTAGTCCCAACAGTGTGCATTTCAGTTTCATTGCCACTAAATATATGTTAGTCCCACTAGTGCGTATTTCATTTTTCACCGCCACTGAACATGGGTTAGTCCCACCAGTGAGCATTTCATTTTGCACGGCCACTAAACATGGGTCCCACTAGTGAGCACTTCATTTGCATTGCCACTAAACATGGGTTAGTCCCACTAGTGCTCATTTCATTTTTCACCGCCACTGAACATGGGTTAGTCCCACCAGTGAGCATTTCATTTTGCACGACCACTAAACATGGGTCATCCCACTAGTGAGCACTTCATTTGCATTGCCACTAAACATGGGTTAGTCCCACTAGTGCGCATTTCATTTTTCACCGCCTCTGAACATGGGTTAGTCCCACCAGTGAGAATTTCATTTTGCACAGCCTCTAAACATGGGTTAGTCCCATTAGTGTGCATTTCATTTACATTGCCACTAAATATGAGTTAGTCCCACTAGTGCACATTTCATTTTTCACCGCCACTGAACATGAGTTAGTCCCACCAGTGAGCATTTCATTTTGCACAACCACTAAACGTGGGTCAGTCCCACTAGTGAGCACTTCATTTGCATTGCCGCTAAACATGGGTTAGTCTCACTAGTGAGCATTCATTTGCATTGCTACTAAATATGGGTTAGTCCCACTAGTGAGCATTTCATTTACGTTACCACTAAGCACGGGTCAGTCCCGTTTTAAATTCTTTGTTCGGGTCAGTCCCGTTTTAAATTCTTTGTTCGGGTCAGTCCCGTTTTAAATTTCTTGTTCGGGTCAGTCCCGTTTAAATTCCTGTTCGGGTCAGTCCAAATTTAAATTTCTATTTGGATCAGTCCCGCTTTAAATTTCTGTTCGGATCAGTCCCGTTTTAAATTCTTTGTTCGGGTCAGTCCCATTTTTAATTTCCTGTTCGGGTCAGTCCCGCTTTAAATTCCTGTTAGGTTCAGTCCCATTTTGAATTCTTTGTTCGGGTCAGTCCCGTTTTAAATTTCTTGTTCAGATCAGTCCCATTTAAATTCCTGTTCGGGTCAGTCCCGTTTTAAATTCCTGTTCGGTTCAGTCCCGCTTTAAATTCCTGTTCGGATCAGTCCCGTTTAAATTCCTATTCGGATCAGTCCCGTTTAAATTCTTTGTTCGAGTCAGTCCCGCTTTAAATTCTTCGGTCGGGTCAGTCCCGTTTTTAATTTCTGGTTCGGTTCAATCCCGTTTTAAATGGGTCTTCTGGGTCAATCCCATTTTAAATTTGTCATCTGAGTCAATCCATTTTAAATTCTGTTTGGTTTAAGGGGTCAGTCTTCATTGCAAAAGCATCAGTCGTTCAAATGGTTTGCAGCGAATAACCACAGATAAGTATTTGGTGTCTACGTCTTTGTCTCGAATTTCTTCGAAACTCAGACGAAGAGTGACAAATTATAGACACCAAATTTTTAAATTTATTTCATTTTTACTGATAATTATCGTCTATTTTTATTTTATTAATTTCATGATTTTTTTTTAGATTTTTTTTAGCATTTTAGATAATAAATTTTTTTATTTAGCTTTATTTTTTATTATTTTTCAGAAAAAAGAAAAATCCCACAAAAAGTTGTTTTAATCATTTTGGGTTTCAATTTGAAAAAGAGGGGGGCAAAAAAATATGTAATTGATATTTTTGAAAGTTTTAGTTTGTTTATAACTTGGTTTATTTATTTAAATTGATTTTTGAAAAAATGAAAATGACAAAAAAAAAAGGAAAAAATATGTGAATAGGTGTAGGCTTGCAATAGGGACAAGTGTCCCTTTTATATTTTTGACAACACAACACATAAGGGGTGAGGTGTTGAGACACTTGTTTGATATAGGCATTTTCTAGAAAAAGACAGCAACGGAAGAGAAAAAAGGGGCTAAGCTGCGAGGAAAAAGAAAAAAAGGGAAACGGGGACAAATTTTAGGGCAGAAGAAAGCAAGGGTGTGGCGGCTAGGGTTGGAAGCTATGTAAAAAATCAGAGGAAATGAGAGTAAGAAGGCTATGCAGGAGGAGGACAGCTGGAGGGGAGTAAAAAAGAAAAGTAGCTTCGGGTGGTTTGGGAAAGGGCTACCAGCAAGAGGTGACGGGAAGAGCTTCGGGTGGTGGCTGAGGAAAAAGGTAGGAGAGAGATGCTTGTGACGGCTGAAAATCTGGGGAGAAAAAAAGAAAAGGATCTGATGACGGCTGGGCAGGTGTGACAGCTGATGAAAAAAGATTTGTTGGCGGCTGGAAAGGAAAAAACCGAGGGAGAGCTGAGGGTTTTTCGTGGGGGAGAACTGGGAAAAGAGAGCAAAAGAAGGGGAAAGGTGGCTAAGTTTGAAAGTGAGGAAGCTACGGGGCTGAGAAAAGAGTTCGAGAGGGCTGAGGATAGGATACCAGGTGAAAAGGCACGGGCATGGAAGAAATTTGCTGGGTTAGGAAAAGAAAACCTTAGTGAGAAGAGAGGGAGCTGGGAACAAAGAGGAGAGACCGGAAAGGGGAGAGCTTGGGAGAGAATCTGGGGGAAATTGGGGGGGTGAAAGAGAATGATCGGGAGATAGAACAAAGCAAAAGTAAAGAAGAAACGAGATCAGAAAATTTCTGGAAAATCTTGGCCTCGGGTTGATGCAGTAGTCCCCTTTGGATCCATATCCCCATCTTGATTTTGCCCTTTTTAGCTAATTATTCATTTCTGCATCACATATAGTTGTAGGGTAACAACTTTTCTCTTAAAGATTTCCCCATAAAACACCTTCAACCCCGTCGAATTGGAACTCAAACTCACAGGATCATCAACCTTGGAACGTCGGCGCCGAAGTTCGCAACTTCATTTCTGGAAATCAGCGCGACTTCCTGGGGTGTTACACGTTCATCCTACTCCTCTCAGGTAACCATAGTTTCCTCGCTTGTTGCTTTGGCAAGCTCTTTTCATGAGAAGACAATTTTGCGGGACATGAATCTTGGGACATTTTTGCCGCGAGTTTAGCTTCCTGAGTTTTATCGTGTTTGGCCTCTTGATGTTTTCCCTGGTTGCTATTTTATTTGTGTTTTTGTTTGCAATGTTGATGGTGGGTTTTAGCAGTAAAAGGCATGGGTAGCCTGATTTTTGTTAGTTTAGAAATTGGTTGCATGATCTGTGGTTTGGATAATGAAGCCCACAAAGATTGCAGCAATCTTACCGAATGTGTTGTTTGGTCACAAGAAATCTCCGTTTGCTTGAACTCTCGGCTTGATGGCCATTAGAACGTTCAATAATCTTCTTGCTTGCGTTTAGACTTCCTTGAGCTGAGCTTCGTGTATAAAATCTGCTGCAATGAACTTGAAAGCTCTCAGCTTGTTGCAGCAGTGCGCGCGGACAGCATGTGCCTTTTGGTTTGCTGAATTGGCTGCTCAATGAATCTTTACACTTAAGTTGCATGTTTAATCTGGTGTTGAAGGGAAGAAATGGAAGGTTTGGTGCTGAGTTTGTGTGTTTGGGTCTAAAAAAAAAGAAGAGAAAAACACTTGAATCATGTTTGAATAATTGCTGGAAAACTAAACATCCAGGTTGCCGAACCATGTTTGCATGTTTTTTCCAGAATTTCGCATGATATCTTTCTAAGTTTATTGCTTGTTTGGATGGTGGTGATTACGTAGTTTGTGGCCTAGTTTAAAGCCGTGTGTTTGGGTTTGAAATCTGTGTTTGTAAACAAGAATGCAGCGGGGTTGACCTTCGGTTGATGAAACATACGAAAGTAGCTCCAGCAGTTTGTTTTCCTCATGGTTTTATGAGAGCTTGCATGACATGCTTCCAAGTCTGCATTTGTTAATAAATGTTTAGCCGTGTGTAGCTAACTTTAGCTCAAAAGTGTTTGTGTAAACTTTGGTTTGCCGAAAGTTGCCTCGAGTTGCAGAAGCTTGTGCGTGGAAAACTACAGCAGAAACGGCAGAAAGAAATAGCTTCAGCTTTGGCCGAAAAGTTTTTTGATTTCATGCATGTAAATGTTTTCTAAAAGTTGCATTCCAATCCCTCAAGTCTCCCTTTGTTCCCTTATGGCCCAGAAACTTTGGAAAGTTAATCAATTTTGCCCCCTTTAACATGCTGTTTTCCCTTGGTTTGCTTTCATGTGATTATTGAGCAGAACATGCATAAGCTTTTGGGATGAAATTTTGAGGTTTCATAGCTTTTAAGAGATTTGTGACTTTAATTTCGATTTTTAGTGAAATTTTGGAATCTTTGGTGTTTAATCCGAGCAAATTGGTTTTCATTTGTTTTTATGTGATTTTTATCATTTAATTGGGGGGTCTCACCTTAGGTCCTTAATTTTGTTTTTATTCCCTGTTAGACTCTTAATTTTTATAGTAATAATAAATTGATCCCTTGAATCTTCTTTAATCCTTTAAACGGATCATTGTTTGTTTTAATTGGATGAATAGGGGTTGTTTAACTTATTTTGAATGCTTTGTTTAGTTATTCAATTTTATATTTATTTTATTCCTTGAGATTTTGTTAATTAAAGTGATGCTTTGACCCTTTTTGTTATTTTGGAGGGTAAATATGTAATTTCACTTCATTAGGGTCCCAACTCAAGGGAGGTACACCCTATCCCTTAGTTTCTTACTTTATTTGACTCTATGTGCCCTATGTGACTCTATGTGTTTAATTGCATACTTTTGAATGTTTTCATTTTATTTATTTATTTATTCGCTTTAGTCGTCTTAATTTCGTATATTTACTTTAGTTCATTTTGATTATTTAAAAAGCATATAAATGCCAAGTTGTAATAATTAGGTTTATTATATTTATTTTCATTTCCCCCGTTAGATTGTAGTAGGGACCCCTCAAATGTAATAGTTAGGGTTTTATTTGCTTTCTTTTTGCTTGTGTGATTTGCATGCTTGCGTGCAATATGTTGCCGCTTTCTTAGGACCTTGTATCTAGATATCATGATTATGTGTTATGTGTTATGTGTTTATATGATATTATGTGTTTACACGCTTTTATTATATTTCACATGATTAGTTAGTTATGATACATGTGTGACGTTATCACACTAGTCCAACGCTAGTTGTGATCCATTTCTCGATATCACACTAGTTCAACGCTAGTTGTGGTTCCCTTGTTCGACTTCTCACTAGTCCAACGCTAGCGAGAAAATAGAAATAAGGGTTAGTCCAACGCTAGACCCTTAAGAGCCCTGCGAGTGATAGATCATGATTGTGTGATAAAAACACTTCATCTCATGCACGTTTTAGGTTCTTTTATCATTTTTTGCATGACATTCTCCCTTATACATATACCCCTTACCCCATGTTCCCTATTTATAGGTATATCCCTTATCCCATATTCCCCTTATATTTTATTCCCTATTCCTATGTGTGAGACATAACATTAGACTTGCATTTCATTTAAGAATTAGAGATAGGTTAGTACATTTGCTTGATTAGATTAGGAAAATAATCCCCCTTGGATATGGGATATGGACGAGTTTGGCTTTCTAGCCTTAGCACGCTCGTATTCCCTCTATCAAAGGGAAAATTGAGTCACGAATAGTGGTCCCCCGTACCCGACATGATGCACTCCTTTAAGACATGTATATTTGTATAATTATTTTATTTCTTTTCTTTTCTTAGAGTCTCATATTTTTGCATTATTCGTGACTTCTTCGAAGAGTCTTCATTGGGCGTCACAATTAATGTGATTGGTACCAATTGAGTTTTGAAGACATATTTTGACCCCCCGATACCCTCCTAGGTCTAGGGTCTGCATCCATATAGTACATTCAAATGTGATAAATCTTTAGGTTAAAAATAAGGAAATCTTTGACTAAATCTCGCAACTAGCCTTGGCTAGGTCGAAAGGGTGCCTCGGATTTTTATCCTTGCCTTCCCTTTCTTCAAATGTGACTCCCGAACCTTTTTTTCTTTGATTTACGTAGACTAGGAGTCATTTAAAAGGGGTTTTTCTACTTTTTCCTTTGAAAAATTCATTTTTGGTGACTTGGTACACCTTAACTCTATACCATGTGGCGACTCCGATTCTGTTTTAAAAACCCTTTTTAAACTATAATTTGGGCTCAAGTCGTCGCATTACAAGTCCCATTTAGGCCATTTTCCTTTATTCATTTTCTAAAAACAAAACTCATTTTTCAATCAAAGATAAACCAAAATTCATTTTTTACAAAACAATTGATTTTTATTTAAAAAATGGGGCGCCACAACAATTTCGTTTGAGGTGTTTTTCGTTGCATTGGAAAGCTGAAACATAGGGATAAAACTTTCATGTTTTGGCCAAAGGCTGATTGAAACGGATCAAGGTGAAAAAATGCAGCCTGAATGATGAAATGTCAAAACTGTTCGCAAAACTATACCTATGGCAGTCAAGGGTATTTTTATCATTTCACGTGCTACGGTACTCCGATTGAACTGAAATTTTACAGGAAACTATAAAATATTATTTTTCACAACTTTCATGTTTTGAGATATGACCAATTCGGCCTCCATCATGGCTGAATGAAACTGGTCAGAACAGGGTAGTACAAAAACTTAAAGTGATAATCTTCTTATTCATGTATAAAACCACTACTACCACTCCCTATCTAAGTTTATTCACATCATATTCTAGATAAATAACACTAATAAAAATAGAAAATTACAAACCCTAGCTGAAAATTATATGTTAATAAGCCAAACCATGAAATCTTTCATACAATCCACCACAATCAAGCCATGCTTTGCTTAAATTGCAAAATAAGAAAGAAACAAGGGAGGTTTCTAGTATAATACCTCAAAATCTCCAAAATAACTTGTGATACAAGAACTTTTCTTCCTCCCAAAAGTTCCACCAAACTCACCTCCAAGCTTTCCCAACGATTGATCGAAATAGAATCAAGTTTTACGGTAATTTTCTCAAGAATCAAGCAAGCTCTCAAGTTGGAAAAATGGAAAATTTTCTCTCTTCTCTTTTTCCTCTCCTAAGTCATGACCAAACATGAAGAAAATAAGGTATTTTTGGTTCTATTTTACAAGATGAAGACTAAGGATAGTCTTGCTCAAAGGTCTTGGTCAAGATCTTGGTTGGATTTTTGACAAATGGCTTAATCACAAATATTTTCACCAAAATATCTCTCTTTTTCTTAGTCAATAATGGTAGCTGACTTAAGGGTTAATTAAGAGCTAATTAGCTAAACTAAAACAAGGAGATTAAGGTAATAAAGTAGTATTCAAGTGATGCACTCAATTGGTAACGAACGGTACACATCGGTTCAACCCGTTTTTTCTTATTTCGCACGTACTAAGGTTTTCACTTACAATTCAGTAACTCATTATTATCACTTCTAATCACACACTTAATATCATCTAAAACTCACTCTTAATCACCAAATTTGATACACACTCCGTACCGAATAGTTACACTATTAAAAGACGAAAAAACCCTAGTTTACCTTAATGATGAAAATAAAGGGAAAACCCTTGGTTCTATGATTAATTGTAACTATTGAGGAAGTGAATGAGTAGTAAAGCTATTGTAAAATAATGAATTCCAAATAAAAGGAAATTTTTAAGAAAATATGAGGGATTTTACAAGTCTTCACAATCACACTACCAAAATGCACACAAAAACACACACCAAAACCCTAGTATGCACAAAAACCCTAATTTATGTCCTTCCTTTAGAAAAATTATAACTTGAATTATAAATATCAAAAATTTATATAACTTGGCTTGTTAAAAAACTAGACTTCAAATACTAAGAATCTTTAGAAGACACTTCAAAGAGATTTAGTTCATAAATTGGTCCAAATTGAGCCATAAGCTACCACAACTTTCCTATGTTTACTTGTGCAGGGCAGAATTTTTAATCAACTTTGCCAATTTTCTAGAATTTATAGACATTGAATCAAACTCTGAATTTTACACCGTAGGAAGCTCTCTGAATCTAGTTTCAAACGCAATAAACGGAACTCAATTCCGACTTTCCTATACGAAGTTATAGCCAATTTTCCAAATCTGCTCAGAGCCTCCTGAGAAAATTTCTAGATTTTCTAACAATTTGAAATTATGAAACTTTTCTTAACAAAATTCACTCAAATTCAACCATTAAAGCAACCAAGAATCAAAGACAAGTGGGTTCACATAAGGGTTATAAAGACAAGTGAATTTTTGGGGTCTCACACTCTCTCCCCCTTAAAATAATTTCATCCTCGAAATTCTAATCTTTGCTCGCACAAACCTTGATGCTATGGAACTTTCCTCCAACTCTCAAGTGACTTTCTCTTACTCATAGTACCACAACAAACTTACCTAGAGAGAAAATCTTACCACGTAAAGGCTACGCTAATATGCTAGGGAAGTTTAACAAAGAAATAAACACTTATCAAGTCCTCACAGTCATAGGAGAGGGAAACAGATCTTCCGTGCAAATTTCTCAACGTACTCTACAACCTGGACACCTTCTATAGAAACCCTAGCCAGACGATTGCTAGATTCGTCCATGATAACACTCCGAGATCCAATCCCCTTGATTAGTCCAATGACTAGGTCAAATGTTAGAATCGTCCTCGCCTTAACCTTTACCATCAAAACTCACCTCAAGTGCAATCAAGATACAGGCCCTTATTCTAGCGCTCTCCACTATTTGGTACCCAAGTACAAGAATCCACAATAAAACAATTCACAACTCGAGCCGGCCGGTCCCAAAAGTGAATTACCCATATTAGAGATTCCTACCAGACATACCTAACTATTGTCCCCAAAGTACCATGATAAAGGTTTAAACCTAGAACGTTTCATGATTCGTAACCTATACTCAAATGAGTACTTAATCCTTTACACCCATTCACGAAATTAGGACCATAACACCACTTGGCCCAATCTCACTCCGCGCAGAGACCACGCGAAGTGGCTTTGATACCATCTGTGACGACCCCACCTCCCCCTAGGGCGTACCCTAGGATTTAGCGAGTCGCCTGCCCAACTCTCGCCAGGACTCACTTACTCATATCTCAAGCATACATCCATAGACGATACATAACATCGCAATTCAAACTTATAATATACAATGATGAGCAAATCAAGGTACAAAGCTTCTATACACCCAAATACTTCAAACCATTTACAATTCAAGTACAACCGACCCTAGTCGGGTGCTAGCGCGAGTACAATTCAAAATTCAAAAACAAGTAGACTACGCTAGTCTGTACATGTCTCGCGCCTCGCTCGTAGCCCCTGTAAGGAAAACAAATGGCGTGAAATGAGCTAAAAACCCAGTGAGATTCCAAATAGCAAGGTGACCATTATTGAAAAGTATAAATATTACGTAGCAAAATAAGGAGCATGAAAAGTTCATAAAAGTGAGCAATAACACTTCAAATAGCAAATCTCTAAGTGAACGAGTATAAAGTTTTTCTTTTAAAACGAAACAATAACACGATAAGTACTAATCATTCCTAGGTATAAGGATACGGATGGCTCTCAGGAGCTGAATTCCCATTACATCACTAAAGCTTGATCTAGTAATAGTTGACACTCCGTTAACTTTCAAATAAGGTAACTAGTCCAGTAGTACACCACTTAACTCCAATCTCCGTCCATCAACCAAACCCCTTATCGGGCCTAAATTCCAAGATAAACACTGGTGGTAATACTCGAATATATCGATTTAGTCGAGGAGATAACACTCCACTCGACAACACTAACTACCCATGATTCGTTATCTAATTGACCAAGCCCTTGCTGGCTCGACTCGATTAACTAGCCAGCAGGGTTTGGGTCCCCAAGAATTCGATGAGATAACATCTCCAATCGACTGAATCAAGATAATAGTACGGAGACGGGAATGAGAGGTACCTCCCACTCACATTGAATATGGTACATACTGCCGCTCAGCACTTATAAGTCAAGTACAAGTATATCAAGTCAATTGCAACAATAGACAAGTATATATCATATTAGGGCAAGTGTGACAAAGTACACTCTTATTCGATCAAACAAATTACATATCCTTAAATCACATTGGTCAAGTATTGAAAATAAGTATCCAGTTCAATCAGGTATTTGGAAGCACTCACCAAAGGTCTAGTGCCTCTCAAAAGTCACGTTCAGATCCAACTCCTTAGTTGGAATTCAAATCTGCGATAAAATATCGTTTACGAATGTAAAATTCTCTAGAGTTCGAAACATAGGTGTGATGGTCCCACCGCACCTAGAGGCGTACCAATAGGTTTAGCGGACCGTCTACCTACCTCGCGTCATGACTCGAAAACACATAGTAAATAAAACTACATAAACCGATATAAACCAAAAGGGTACTATAAACAATACATACAATCCCAAAAAAAATTTTATTTACATTCTCGAAAGTAGATATTCAAATTACCACATTACCCTATGACAAAAACCAAAACCATAAAGTAGACCCAAAAAAGGGTTCTTAAACAGGCTCCCAAAACAAGGAGGAACGTCTTAATTGTTCAACTATGACGAATTAAAATTATCTATACTAGTGCTAGTGCTAAAAGCTCCTCGCGTCGGCCCCTGTTAAGAAAAATAAAAGGGAAAGGGGTAAGTTATAAGTTTAGTAAGTAAACAGGGGTAAAATCATAAATTTCACATTAAGACGAATAATCACGTCACAAAGATGTCAAATTGAAAATATAAAAGTAACAACACAAGTTAAGGATACAGGTTGGCTCCAAAGCCAAGTCATGTGCCACGTGTAATCTCCTGTCAACACTCCGTCGACACAAATAATGGTCCGTAGAACCCCACTTATACTCCCACCGTACACCTTACCACCCTCACTGGCCAATCACCTCACAAAATGGTTCGAGCAAACGAAACGAAATTGAACTTGGTTCACAAGTTCGGTTCACAAACTTGGTGACCTTAAGACTAGTTGGACTGGTTTCGACCAACCTCCGGCCGACTTGAATAGTCCATTTGGGTCTCAAGGTCGGGCCCACAACTTTATCATATTTCACAAATTCACAAAAGTCACCCCGAACTACAAGCTCAAGGGGTTTAGTCCAAACAAGTCGAATACATATATCAGGTACAAGTATATGCACAAATTAGGATTTAGGTCGAGTGCGGTAAAGTACACCCTCGCCTAAGTACCCTTTTATTGACATCAAAACACATAGCAACTTATATAAAGAAACGGCCTGAATACTTACATAAAGTACAAAAATAGTACAATGGCAAAAATCACTTCACGTGTGATAGCTAGTAAACCCCACCGGCTCCGTCTAACTCATCACCGTCTGAAATAGAAGATTACATCACATTATACCACAAACGGCTACTAAAATGCATAAATCAAGCAAAACGGCAAAATTGGCACATGCAAGCATGGAAACGGCATACGGAAATGGGAATGGCCAGCAAAACGAAAACGGGTATATTTAGAACCTAGAACTGTTTTGATCAAATTCCAGGGTACGGGTATCAGATTGAAGTACATGAGATACCGTTACGAAGCTAAGAAGAAGGGCTATAATTCTCATGAAGACACCCCAAACCGAATCTTAACGAAACTAGGTTAAAATTATGAAAAATAGTGCCAGAATTGTGCACTTTAAAGTGACAGACAGGGTCTGTTTGCCAGACCATAACTCACAGCTCATAGACCCAAATCAAGAAATTCCAAAGGCGTTGGAAAGCTATGACATAATGCTAAAACTTTTATGTTTTGGACAAAACCTGAATCAATACAGAGCAGGATGAAAAATGGGCCCAAAAATCCTGTCAGAACTGTCCAATCTTCAAAGGCAGTTCTGACACTCGATCTTGTTTTGGGTATAACTAGAGCTACAGAGCTCAGATCAGGACGACTTTATACCGTTTCGAAACTAAAACCAAGATCTACATTTCTTATGAAGTGATCAACACCCAGTTTGCACGTTATCAAGGCGAACCGAGCATGGTCAGAAGCAAAATCCAAAAATGTAACACAACTCAGAGGTTAGGACAGGAATGAGGGTTTTGGCCATAACTCAGGTTACACAAATCCGTTTGACCTGAAATCTTGCAGGCACAACAAGGACTTAAGAAACTACAACTTTTATGTTTTGGGCAGACCCAGAATCCGTACGTAACATAAATAAAAATGGAGCCAAAGTTCAGATACTGGGCTGGCCTGTTTCCCCGTTTTTCCGGTTTCGAACGTCGGAAACGCATGATTCATTGCTATGATTCTTATACAAATTTTCTAACCAATTTTATACCAAATAATCATACATATATCAGCTTCTAAAAGGCCTATTAATGGTCCGAAATTTTTTTTTCCCAAATTACCATAAAATTTACCAAACACTAACCACAATCTAGATTCCAATTTCACTAGTTTTTCACTCACTTCAAAACCCTACCCAATCAAACCCTAACCTTCCAAGTTCTAACTAAACCAAACTAATTTCCCCTTTACATTAGGGTTTCATAACCAAACCTAATTTTATTAAGAATTCACCATTCAAATGATTTAATCACACCAAAAGTTCCATTATCAAGTCTAATCACTAACCAAATTAACTAAATAAACCTTAAAACAAGAAGCCCTAAATTCCCTCGGCTTGACCAAAATTTAGACAGCCATAAGTCCACAAATTAAACCATGAAATTCCTTCACAAGTATCTCATAAGCAACAATACATTAAAACAACTCCATGAAACATCATTTTAATCCATCAAACATCATTTTAATCCATCAAAGATCATTCCTAACTTTACCAAGTTTTCAAGTGAGATTTTTACCTTCTAGTTGCAAGTTTCTTAGGTTAATCTTCCAAAACTCAAGCTCCAAGTTGTTCCTCCAAGATTCAAACTCAAGGTTGATGAAAAAAAATGCAAGAAACAAAAGCTTTTCTCTCTCTTTTTCTTCCTCTCCCTCTCGGCCCTCTCTCTCTCTTTTTCTTTTGCTATTTTGTTATTTATTAGCTTGGTTTCTCGTGTATATTCTAGAGTTATGCTTAGTCATAAGCTTAGTCATCAACCCTAAGAGATATTTCCCACTCAACCAATCACATAAAAGTTCCACAATTGCCTCTTAGCCCCTACACTCCAACTTGCATTTTGTTCAACTCTTGTCCTTAAACATTTGAACTTCTTACATTTTACTCTATAGGATCTAAATTTAATCTAATCCAAACTAATTAATCTTACTTAGTTTCTCTACTAATCACCTCACTAACTTAATCATCCACATTTATTCATACCTTATTCTTCATGAAAATAATTAAACAACAACTTTCTTGTCATAGGCAAAATTAGGGTTTTAAACCCAACTTAAGACTTCTATTAACTTATAATACTAAGAATTTTTTAATTCAGGGTTTTCTAACTTTCTAATTCTTCCTAACCCATGTAAAATGCAGCAAATCCGACATTTACTCATATGAAAATATATATCAACATGCATAAGATTAACTACCACACAAACTTATGATTAATACGAAAACTAGGGTTTTGCTCAAAACCAAAAATTTACTCAGTTAGGGTTTTAATAACAACCTAAATTAGGGTTTTTCAAATATTTAGAACAAAATCACATTTAAAAACCCTAAAACCGAATCATTCACATAATATCACAGTTAAGAACTAACCGGGGTCTCACAACCTCCCCCTCTTAAAAGAATTTCGTACTCGAAATTAATACCTTTGTTAGCGAACAGGGAGGGATACTTCTTTCGCATATCTTTCTCCATTTCCCAAGTGGCTTCTTCCACATCATGATTTCTCCATAACATTTTCACCAATGATATCTATTTATTCCTTAATTCCTTTACTTTCGGTCCAAGATCCGTACTGGTTGTTCTTCATAGGTAAGGGTTTCGTCTAACTCCACATCTTCCGTGTGCAAAATGTGCGTGGGATCTGGATGGTATTTCTTGAGTAGTGAAACATGGAAAACGTTGTGAATCCGGGACATACTGCCCGGCAATTCCAGTTGATATGCTACCGTCCCGACTCGTCGTTGAATCTTATACGGCCCTATATATCGGGGTTTTAATTTCTTTCCTTTTTTAGCCGTAATGGTTTCTCTTAGTGGTGTAACCTTCAGGAATACCATGTCTCCCATCTCAAATTCCAAATCTTTTTTTCGGTGATCAGCATAACTCTTCTGCGGACTCTGAGCTGCTTACATTTTCTGGCGAATGATTTTGACCTTTTCTAGTGCTTCCTCAATCCATGGTATTGTGACCGAATTCATTACTTTCCTCTCACCCATTTCATCCCAAAAGATTGGTGAGCGACACTTGCACCCGTACAAAGCTTCATACAGTGCCATCTGTATGGTGGAGTGATAGCTTTTGTTATAGGCAAACTCGACCAGAGTGAGGTGTTGGCTCCAATTTCCTCCAAAATCCAGAACACATGATCGGAGCATGTCTTCAAGAGTTTGTATAGTTCTCTCCGATTGTCCGTCTGTCTCAAGATGGTAGGCTGTACTTAAGTTAAGTCTGGAGCCCATAGCCTCTTGCATCTTTTGCCAGAATTGTGACACAAAACGAGGGTCTCTATCCGAGACAATACTTACCGGTACACCATGTAACCGTATAATCTCATCTATATACTGTTGGGATAGTTTTTCTAGAGGGTACTTCATGTTCACAGGAAGAAAATGGGTGGATTTGGTCAAACGGTCCACAATTACTCATATTGCATCATGTCCTTTTTGAGTCCGCGGTAATCCCGAAATAAAATCCATCGTAATGTTCTCTCATTTCCATTCTGACACTTCCAAAGGCTGGAGTAACCCTGAAGGTTTTTGATTTTCAGCCTTAATTTGTTGGCAGGTTAGACACATTTCTACAAACTGAGCTATTTCCTTCTTCATGCCATCCCACCAATATAACCTTTTCAAATCTTGGTACATCTTTGTTGTACCAGGATGTATAGTGTACCGTGACCGATGAGTTTCTTCCAATATCTTCTTTTTAATGTCTTTATCCTGCGGTACCACCAACCGATTACAATACTTCGATATCCCCTCTGAGTTCACATTAAAGTCGGGTATCATCCTTTTTTCAACTTTCTCCTTCCATTTTTGCAGCAGAGAATCATTCTGCTGAGCTTCTTTTATGCGAGGTATTAGAGTAGAAGTTATCGTAATGTTGCTAAAAAGCACTGTCGATGAGTTGAGTTGAGGATTCCATTCCCCAACTTTCTCTAATAACTCCCACTCTTTCACCTGCAAGCTGGACACCTGAGATTTTCGGCTAAGAGCATCCGCTACCACATTAGCTTTCCCTGGATGATACTTAATGATGCAATCATAATCCTCTAGAAATTTCATCCACCGATATTGCCTCAAATTCAACTCCTTTTGCGAGAATAGATACTTGAGACTCTTATGATAGGTGAATATCTCAAAAGTTATCCCATACAAATAATGACGCCACTTTTGAAGAGCAAAAACTACGGCTGCTAATTTCAAGTCGTGGGTGGGGTAGTTTTGCTCATGAGATTTTAACTTCCTAGATGCGTACGCTATTACTTGCCCGTTTTGCATAAGTACACAACCTAACCCCATTCGAGACGCATCTGTATATACCACAAAGCCGTCCTTTCCGTTGGGCAAAGTCAAAATTGGCGCGGAAGTTAATCGTTCTTTCAATTCTTGAAAACTGGTCTCACATTTTGGAGTCCAGACGAATTGGTTGTGAATTTTGGTCAAATCCGTTAGAGGTCCAGCTATCTTAGAAAAATTTTTGATAAAACGGCGGTAGTATCCTGCCAGTCCTAAGAAACTCCTAACTTTCGTTGGGCTTTCTGATCGTTTCCATTCGACGACCGCTTTCACCTTAGTGGGGTCCACCGCTATACCATCTTTTGAGATAACATGGCTTAAAAAAGATAATTTCTCCAACCAAAACTCACATTTGCTAAATTTGGCATATAATTGGTGATCCTTCAGAGTTTGGAGTACTAGCCTCAAGTGTTGTTCATAATCCTCACGAGTCTTAGAGTAGACCAAAATATCATCAATGAATACTACAACAAATTGGTCTAAATAGGGTTTAAAAATTTGGTGCATTAGGTCAATGAACGCGGCTGGAGCATTGGTTAATCCGAAGGGCGTGACTGCAAATTCAAGATATCCATACCGCGAATTAAAGGCGGTTTTGGGTACATTCTCCCTTCGAATTCTCAACTGGTAATATCCCTGCCATAGATCTAACTTAGAGAACACAATTGCGCCTTGCAGTTAATCAAACAATTCATCAATAAGTGGTAGGGGTATTTATTCTTAATGGTGAGGTTATTCAACCCTCAATAGTCAATGCACATCCGTAGTCTTCCATCTTTTTTCTTTACAAACAATACCGGGGCTCCCCACGGTGATTCACTTTCATGTATAAATCCCCGATCCAGTAACTCCTGCAACTGTGTTTTTAACTCTTTGGGCTCCGCAGGAGCCATACGATAAGGAGTTTTTGATATTGGTTCTGCTCTTGGATGCAAATCAATCTTAAATTCTATTTCTCTCTCTGAAGGAAGTGATGTCAATTTTTCGGGAAAAACCTCAGGGAACTCACATACCACCGGTGCATTTTCTACCTTTAGTTGGTCCACTGAGACATTTATCAACATTGCCAAATACCCTCGGGCGCCTTTATGTAGTAATTTTCGAGTTTGAATCCCAAAAATAAGAGTAGAAGAGGCTAATTTTTCTCGTACATCTAATTGTAGTATGGGCTCACCCGGTATGTGAAAATCAACCTTCTTGGTACGATAATCTAACTGAGCATGGTATTTAGCCAACCAATCCATCCCTAAGATGATTCATACCCCTTAAGAGCTAATT
This sequence comes from Coffea eugenioides, assembly GCF_003713205.1. Lineage (NCBI taxonomy): Eukaryota > Viridiplantae > Streptophyta > Magnoliopsida > Gentianales > Rubiaceae > Coffea > Coffea eugenioides. The sequence goes on along the minus strand of NC_040044.1, from coordinate 28,504,456 downwards.
CAATAAGATCCACCAATAATTTTCGCTCTCCTACCCATATCTCGCACTTCTTAAAGACCATATTAGCAATTAAATTTTTATTAGTAATGGAGGTTTTTATCTGTAGATCATATGGTAATTTTTCACCTTTAAAATCTACATGAGTCATAAACGCAGAATTTACAAAAGAGTGCGTACCTCCAGGGTCCATTAAAACATTTGCGGTACGCCGAAAGAGAGAGAGCGTACCTTCAATGACTGCCGAAGGGTCAGTCACCTTCTGTTGACCCATCGCATAAACTCTGGCTGGAATTTTGGGCCGATTCTCAGTTACGTTTGTTGGCTTGGAAGAGGTTCCTTTCGTTTGTGGGATAAGTCTTTCTTTTTGCATTTTAGGGCATTGGGCGATTAGATGTTCCGTACTACCACATTTAAAGCATTTCCGTACCGAGTTATTCTTCCAACAATTATCGTCGGTGTGATTGCTCCCATAAAAACCACAAGTTTGCCTAGTTCCGGTAGTTATTTCTCCATGTTGAGCACCTCTTTGGGGCCTTCGCCCTGCCTGTCCTCTTCCAAAATTACCCCGATTTGGGGTCCCTGCAGGTCGTGGGTCACCTGTTTCTCAGCCCATCTTAGAGAGTGGCTCACTTCTCGAACTCTGTCCAGGCGCAAGATTGCCTGAGTTAGGCTAATTTCTTTTCCGGTCATGGAAGATTTTTACCTGCCCCCTAGCTGCTTCAATTCTTTGTGTCTTTTCTAGCGCCTGGCTAAATGTGTCCAGCTGTGCGGCCGCTAGTGCTTCCTGGATTTCTACATTTAAGCCTTAAACGATGCGACGGATTCGCTTTTGCTCCGTTAGTACCAAGTCCGGAGCAAAGCGAGACAGTTTTGTAAACTGAGTTTCGTACTCCGCCACACTAGATGCCCCTTGGCGCAGGCGGATAAAGTCATCTTCCCGTTTTCCTTGTACGATGGGAGGCAAATATTTCTCACTAAATTTCCGTGTAAAGTTAACCCATGTCCAGTGGGTCTGTTCCCGCTCCCATTTAGATTTAATCACATTCCACCAAGTTCGAGCAGCCCCCTTAAACTGAAAAACAGCAAAAGATATCTGTCGTTCCTTCGAATACTCGAGTGCGGCAAATATATCCATCATACGGTCCATCCAACCCTCTGCTAAGTCAGGATTAGGTCCACATATAAATTTTGGAGGTGCAAATTTTTGGAACCGTTCTAGGGCACGGTCCATTCCCTCATGATTGCCCGAATTATGTCCAGGGTTTCCTGTACTATTCCCATGATCCTGACCCTGTTGGTCAACCATGCGTTCTAACAGGTCAGCCATTCGCTGGATGGCGGTAGCTACCTGATCTGACTCATTTTCATTTTCTCCTTCAGGGTCTCGTCCTCGCCCTCTACCTCTACGTCTATCTCGACCATCGGCGTCCATTTTAGTTCAAAAGTCTATAAATTGCAACAAAATGTGCGCTTATTATTCAAAATGTGAACAAAATAAAGAATACCAACTAAAAATGCATATATACAAAAGTCAAACAAAAGATAAATCCTAAAGGTTGTACCTAAATATATACTGTAATTACACAAAAGATTATACACAAAGGTTGTACACAAAAGTTATACATGTATTCACGAAGTCACATCAAAAGATATACAAGTTATCCGACATCCAGTCGGTGCAAAACACATTAAATATATGAGCATTCTGGCTCCAAAATCTAGTCAGTCAGCCAGCTAACAAAAGAGACTAACCATGCTAGTTATAACAAAAGTAATCCATCAAATAGTCAAAAGAAAGTCCAAACGGCGACCCTAAATACCTCCCCTAGGGGCGCAATTCCCAACAGAGCCCAAAGTGTCAACCTCATCCATCGGCTCTGGACCAATAACTCGTGGTGGTGCCTCTGCGGTCACATTTAATAGGACCTCACAGTCCAGCATAATCCCCCGGGCTCGCTCCCTTAGCTGCTCCTTCGTGGCGAAGAGGTGCTGGTGTGTGTCATGGAGTTGACGACAAAAAGCGTCCGTCCGCTCCTCCTCATCTCTAAGGCCCTGCTCCAACTCCCGAATGCACAAGGCCTGCCCGTGGGCCACCCCTCTGGCCTTCTCGAGCCGTCGAAGCAAGCGACCGTTCGTCTTCCCCAGGCGATGTCGCTCATCGTCCACTGCCAGGACGACCTCATCAGGGTAACCGAATGTGTGTCGGCACTCACATGGCCGATTCATTCGGCCAAAGGTGAATATAGAGTATACGGGCCCCCTGGCCTCCTCTGATATCGAAGCACACGCCGGCGTAACACCTGATTTATCGAGCCCCCAACACTCGGAGGTCTGGGTCCTGATCCAGATCCACTAGGTTCCCCGACCTCCATACCTACAAAACATTATTCAGTCAGTTTCTTGACATTTCAGCTTAAAGTGTATCACATTTATCTTAAAGAAAATCTCATGTTCCTAATACCTATTACGTATGTCCCAAGTACCCAAGTCCTCTAACCTAGGTGCTCTGATACCACATGTAACGACCCCCACCACACCTAGAGGTGTACCAATAGATTTAGCGGACCGTCTGCCTAACTCGCGTCTGGACTCAAAAACACATAGTAAATAAATTTACATAAATCGATATAAACCAAAAGGGTACTATACACAATACATACAATCCCAAAAAAAATTCTATTTACATTCTCAAAAGTAGATATTCAGACTACCACATTACCCTATGACAAAAATCAAAACCATAAAGTAGACCCAAAGAAGGGTTCTTAAACAGGCTCCCAAAACAAGGAGGAACGTCTTAATTGTTCAACTATGACGAATTAAAATTATCTATACTAGTGCTAGTGCTAAAAGCTCTCCGCGTCAGCCCCTGTTAAGAAAAATAAAAGGGAAAGGGGTAAGCTATAAGTTTAGTAAGTAACCAGGAGTAAAATCGTAAATTTCACATTAACACGAATAATCACATCACAAAGATGTCAAATTGAAAATATAAAAGTAACAACACAAGTTAAGGATACAGGTTGGCTCCAAAGTCAAGTCATGTGCCACGTGTGATCTCATGTCAACACTCCGTCGACACAAATAATGGCCCGTAGAATCCCACTTATACTCTGACCGTACACCTTACCACCCTCACTGGCCAGTCACCTCACAAAATGGTTCGAGCAAACGAAACGAAATTGAACTTGGTTCACAAGTTCGGTTCACAAACTTGGTGACCTCAAAACTAAGTTGGACTGGCTTCGACCAAACCCCGGCCCGCTCGAATAGTCCATTTAGGTCTCAAGGTCGGGCCCACAACTTCATCATATTTTACAAATTCACAAAAGTCACCCCAAGCTACAAGCTCAAAGGGTTCAGTCCCAAACAAGTCGGATACATATATCAGGTACAAGTATATGCACAAATTAGGGTTTAGGTCGAATGCGATAAAGTACACCCTCGCCTAAGTACCCTTTTATTGACATAAAAAAACATAGCAACTTATATAGAGAAACGGCCTGAATACTTACACAAAGTACAAAAATAGTACAAGGGCGAAAATCACTTTACGTGTGATAGCTAGTAGACCCCACCGGCACCGTCTAACTCACCACCGTCTGAAATAGAAGATTGCATCACATTATATGACAAACGGCTACTAGAATGCATAAATCAAGCAAAACGGTAAAATTGGCACATGCAAGCGTGGAAATGGCATACGGAAATGGGAATGGCCGGCAAAACGAAAACGGGCTGGCCTGTTCAGATGCTGGGCTGGCCTGTTTCCCCGTTTTGCCGGTTTCGAACATCGCAAACGCATGATTTATTACTATGATTCTTATACAAGTTTTCTAACCAATTTTATACCAAATAATCATACATATATCAGCTTCTAAAAGGCCTATTAATGGTCCGAAATTTTTTTTTCCCAAATTACCATAAAATTTACCAAACACTAACCACAATCTAAATTCCAATTTCACTAGTTTTTCACTCACTTCAAAACCCTAACCAATCAAATCCTAACCTTCCAAGTTCTAACTAAACCAAACTAATTTCCCCTTTACATTAGGGTTTCATAACCAAACCTAATTTTATTAAGAATTCACTATTCAAATGAATTAATCACACCAAAAGTTCCATTATCAAGTCTAATCACTAACCAAATTAACTAAACAAAGCTTAAAACAAGAAACCCTAAATTCCCTCGGCTTGACCGAAATTTAGACAGCCATAAATCCACAAAATAAACCATGAAATTCCTTCACAAGTGTCTCATAAGCAACAATACATTAAAACAACTCCATGAAACATCATTTTAATCCATCAAAGATCATTCCTAACTTTACCAAGTTTTCAAGTGAGATTTTTACCTTCTGGTTGCAAGTTTCTTAGGTTGATCTTCCAAAACTCAAGCTCCAAGTTGTTCCTCCAAGATCCAAACTCAAGGTTGATGAAAAAAAATGCAAGAAACAAAAGCTTTTCTCTCTCTTTTTCTTCCTCTCCCTCTCGGCCCTCTCTCTCTCTTTTCTTTTGCTATTTTGTTATTTATTAGCTTGGTTTCTCTTGTATATTCTAGAGTTATGCTTAGTCATAAGCTTAGTCATCAACCCTAAGAGATATTTCCCACTCAACCAATCACATAGAAGTTCCACAATTGCCTCTTAGCCCCTACACTCCAACTTGCATTTTGTTCAACTCTTGCCCTTAAACATTTGAACTTCTTACATTTTACTCCATAGGATCTAAACTTAATCTAATCCAAACTAATTAATCTTACTTAGTTTCTCTACTAATCACCTCACTAACTTAATCATCCACATTTATTCATACCTTATTCTTCATGAAAACAATTAAACAACAACTTTCTTGTCATAGGCAAAATTAGGATTTTAAACCCAACTTAAGACTTCTATTAACTTATAATACTAAGAATTTTCTAGTTCAGGGTTTTCTAACTTTCTAATTCTTCCTAACCCATGTAAAATGCATCAAATCCGACATTTACTCATATGAAAACATATATCAACATGCATAAAATTGACTACCACACAAACTTATGATTAATACGAAAGCTAGGGTTTTGCACGAAAACCAAAAATTTACTCAGTTAGGGTTTCAATAACAACCTAAATTAGGGTTTTCCGAATATTTAGAACAAAATCACATTTAAAAACCCTAAAACCGAATCATTCACATAATATCACAGTTAAGGACTAACCGGGGTTTCATAATAGGAGTTTCGTTTCAAGAAAATCAAGTAAATGCAACTCGTTTAAGTAGTATTCAAGATATTTATCAAATTCCAAAAAATTCATGCTCGCTCGTTTAGTTATGATCAAGAAGTGGTTTTGACTTTAGACGTTACACTTGGTATCAAAGACCGGGAAAATCATATTTTGAAAGGATCGTTACTTTCATTTTTCAAGGGTACGAGTTCTGGCAAAATTTTAGCTTATATACCCTAACTAAAGAAAACTCGAATACCATAAGCGATCCAAGTCCAACTTGACCTCAAATTGTCACTCAAGTCGCAGGTACCTATGCCTAACTCTCGAGTGAAAATTTGGACAGCACGCCCTTTGTGTTTACCTATTTTTCAGCCATTTATGGCTTCATTGTTTTTCTCAATTAACTCCAAAATCACACACAAATAATGTTACCACCATAACCCTTCCATTAGGCTCCAAAATAATCCAATTACAACACAAGTCTTAACAAGGCAACCGGAAATCAAGCTTAAAGGCAAATAGCTAAATGGCAGATTTGACGTCTCTTAGCGTATCAGTCACAACCAAAGCTACGCTTATCGGATTGGGATAAAATTTATACCGTTTCGAAACTAAGACAAAGGGCTACAACTTTGATGAAGACAATCCAACCCCGTTAACAGTTTATCTAGGTCGAATCTGCAAATTACAGAACCAGAAGTTCATGACCAGGAGGGTTGTCAGTACTGAATTCAAACGGCAATAACTCAGGGTACACAATTCCGTTTGAGGTGTTTTTGGTTGCGTTGGAAATCTGAAACATAGGGCTAAAACTTTCATGTTTTGGCCAAAGGCTGATTTGAAACGGATCAAGGTGAAAAAATGCAGCCAGAATGATGAAATGTCAAAACTGTCCGCAAAACTATATCTATGGCAGTCAAGGGTATTTTTGTCATTTCACATGTTACAGTGCTCCGATTGAGTTGAAATTTTACAAGAAGCTATAAAACATCATTTCCCAGAACTTTCATGTTTTGAGTTAAGCCCAATTCAGCCTCTATCATAGCTGAATGAAACTGATTAGAACAGGGTAGTACAAAAACTTAAAGCTGGAATTAATGCATTCAAGTGATAATCTTCTTATTCATGTATAAAACCACTACTACCACTCCCTATCTAAGCTTATTCACATCATATTCTAGATAAATAACACTAATAAAAATAAAAAATTACAAACCTTAGCTGAAAATTATAAGTTAATAAGCCAAACCATGAAATCTTCCATACAATCCACCACAATCAAGCCATGCTTTGCTTAAATTGCAAAATCAGAAAGAAATTAGGGAGGTTTCTAGTATAATACCTCAAAATCTCCAAAATAACTTGTGATACAAGAACTTTCTTCCTCCCAAAAGTTCCACCAACCTCACCTCCAAGCTTTCCTAACGATTGATCGGAGTAGAATCAAGTTTTACGGTAATTTTCTCAAGAATCAAGCAAGCTCTCAAGTTGGAAAAATGGAAAATTTTCTCTCTTCTCTTTTTCCTTTCCTAAGTCACGACCAAACATGAAGAAAATGAGGTGTTTTTGGTTCTATTTTACAAGATGAAGACTAAGGATAGTCTTGGTCAAAGGTCTTGGTCAAGACCTTGGTTGGATTTTTGACAAATGGCTTAATCACAAATATTTCCACTAAAATATCTCTCTTTTTCTTAGTCAATAATGGTGGCTGACTTAAGGGTTAATTAAGAGCTAATTAGCTCAACTAAAACAAGGAGATTAAGGTAATAAAGTAGTATTCAAGTGATGCACTCAATCGCTAACGAACGGTACACATCGGTTCAACCCGTTTTTTCTTATTTTGCACGTACTAGGGTTTTCACTTACAATTCAGTAACTTATTATTATCACTTCTAATCACACACTTAATATCATCTAAAACTCACTCTTAATCACCAAATTTGATACACACTCCGTACCGAATAGTTACACTACGAAAAGACGTAAAAATCCTAATTTACCTTAACGGTGAAAATAAAGGGAAAACCCTTGGTTCTATGATTAATTGTAACTATTGAGGAAGTGAATGAGTAGTAAAGCTATTGTAAAATAATGTATTCCAAATAAAAGGAAATTTTTAAGAAAATATAAGGGATTTTACAAGCCTTCACAATCGCACTACCAAAATGCACACAAAAACACACACCAAAACCCTAGTATGCACAAAAACCCTAATTTATGCCCTTCCTTTAGAAAAATTATAACTTGAGTTATAAATATCAAAAATTTATACAACTTGGCTTGTTAAACAACTAGACTTCAAATACTAAGAATCTTTAGAAGACACCTCAAAGAGATTTAGTTCATAAGTTGGTCCAAATTGAGTCATAAGCTACTACAACTTTCCTATGTTTACTTATGCAGGGCAGAATTTTCAGTCAACTTTGCGAATTTCCTAGAATTTACATACATTGAATCAAACTCTGAATTTTACACTGTAGGAAGCCCTCTGAATCTAGTTTCAAACGCAACAAACGGAACTCAATTCCGACTTTCCTATTCGAAGTTATAGCCAATTTCCCAAAGCTGCGCAGAGCCTCCTGAGAAAATTTCTAGATTTTCTAACAACTTGAAATTATGAATCTTTTCTTAACAAAATTTACTCCCTTGGCTCAAATTCAACCATTAAAGCAACCAAGAATCAAAGGCAAGTGAGTTCACATAAGGGTTACAAAGACAAGTGAATTTTCGGGGTCTCACACAATGAACATAGAAACTGCAAAAAAGAAGCAGCCTGGACGACGTAAACAAGGTAAATAAACATCTAAACTAAGCGTTTTCAAAATGACTGAACATAAGATCCTAAACCAAATGTTATCATATGTAGGCAAAGCTGCGACTAAGGGAACTGAATTGTTATCCTCCGTCATCTTAGAAGTTGATACTTTACCTGAAATAACTGACTGTAAGTGTTGCAGGGCAAAAAAATTTTATTTGAAAACTGCTAATTTTTGTTGCTCTAATGGAGAAGTAGTGTTGAAAGAAAATAAACTTCCAGATATATTGGTTGAATTATTTACTAGTCAAACTAAAGAGGCGTTGTGTTTTAGTACATATGTAAGAACCATAACAGCATATTTGCCTTTACGTCATTTGGAGTCCACTATGACAAGTCATTATGTAAGAGAACAAATGGGATATACATATTTAAGATACAGAGACGAAATTATCATTACATAAATCAACTTATACCTCGTGGAGGATTAGGGATATATTTTCATGATACTGAACATGAGGTGGAGAATTGAATGGCATTTTCTGCAAAACTCAGCGAAAATGTGGTCTTAAAACTCATTGAAGTGATGAAAAACAATCCTTATACTTGCTTCTTCCGTAGTCTACGACACGTCCCCAATCTAGAATCCTATCAAATAGTTCTCAAAGCTCATTGTGATAGTGATTAAAGAATTTTTAACAAGCCAAATGTATCTCAAGTGGTAGCGCTTTAGGTTGAGGGTGAAGGCTCAGAACAAGCATATTCTAGGCATATTCAACTGTACACTAAAGGTGGAGAAAGCCATAGAGTTCAATACTATTACGATTATTATGATCCTCTGCAGTATCCATTATTATTTCTCCTAGGTGAAAAAGAGTGGCAACTAGGAAGGAAGAGATCAGGGATTGGGAATCCAAAAAAAATGAAAGAGATGTAATAAACATTATACAGATAATGCAACTTTACATAGTTTCAGATCTACTGATGAAATAATACAATCTGAGGAACAAGGTCAATATAACAGACAAGACAAATTTTTATCTATTAATACTATGTTTCAAGCAAGAAACCAAATAAAATTTCTAATTTTTTTATGAAATAGCTTTCAACCAATATGAAGATTCAAAAGAACATGTGTCGCTGATGGAATATTATGCTTATAGGTTCCAGATGAGAAAACAAAATACAATTGGTATTTTGAATACTGCTTGTGCATCCCAACAATATGTAGTCGACATGTACAAGAAAATAGAAACACAAAGACTTGACTTCCATAGGAAGAGGCAGAAATTAATAAGGATAGAACAACTCCAAGGAGTAATGGATTCAGTTGTTGAAGGTGAATCTAAGGGGTCAAAAGTTGGTCATCGGGTGATCTTACCCACTTCATTTATAGGAGGGTCTCGAGATATGAAAAGATGTTACGTTGACGCCATGAGTTTGGTACAAAAGTATGGGAAGCCTGATCTCTTTTTGACAATGGCTTGTAATCCCTCATAGGCAGAAATTAAAAATAATATGCTCCCAACAGATGAATCACGAAATAGAGTTGATCTATCTACTAGAGTGTTTCATGCAAAACTCGAACTATTGAAAGAAGAGCTCTCCAAAAAAGAGATTTTTGGAAAAGTTGCAGCTTATACCTATGTTGTAGAATTCCAAAAACGTGGATTACCACATGCTTATTTCTTCATCATTTTACACCCTGCTTCAAAACTTTACTCAACAGAATCATTTGACCAAATTGTATCTACTGAATTACCTGATCCTGTGGAACAAAAGCACTTGTTTAAAATGGTCCGAAAACATATGATACATGATCCATGTGATAACAAAAAGCCTGGTAATGTTTGTATGCAAGGAACTACCACCAAGAAATGCAAGAACAAATATCCTAAAGATTGGGCAGAGAAAACATTGCATGGCGAAAACTCTTATCCAACTTATAGATGAAGAAATAATGGAAGGAAAGTCTTTGTGCGAGGTCATGAGTTGGATAATAGATGGGTAGTACCATACAAGGCATATCTTTTAGCAAAATTCAATTGCCATATTAATGTGAAAATCTACTCAACAATAAAGGTGGTAAAATATATATACAAATACATATACAAGGGTCATGACAAAATTCATTTCTTAGTGAATTCTGATGCTAAAACTTCTGAAATAGATGAAATCAAAGAGTATCAAGCAATAAGGTGGGTATCTCCTATAGAGGCAATTTGGCGAATTTATAGGTTTCCCTTGTTTGATATATACCCTGTAGTCATCCATATTCAACTCCATTTAGAAAATTATCAGCCATTAACTTTTAAGGATAATGATGATCTCCGAGATTTGATGAAAAACAAACATGCAAAAGTATGTTGACTGAATTCTTTAGAATGAATGCTACCGATGCAACATCAAAGAAATTAAAATGCACTTACAAAGAATTTCCTGAACACTTTGTATGGTACCCTGGAAAAAAGTTATGGGAGATTAGAAAACAGAGAAACTACATAGGGAGAATTTTGACAGCAAACCCAATAGAGGGAGAGCGATATTTCTTAAGGTTGTTATAACTAAATGGGAAGGGTCCTAAGTCATTTGCTGACCTAAAATCATTCAATGAGGTTAGTGTGAGCATCTTTAGAGAAGTTACAATCATGAGAGGTTTATTTGAATCAGACAATCCTCAAGAGCAATGTCTAGAAGAGGTAACACTATTTCACATGCCTTATAGTTTTAGGAGGTTGTTTGCTACATTATTAGTTTATTTCCCTCCTACTGACACTAGATCATTATGGTTAAAGTTTAAAGATTCCATGTCAAAGGATTTTGCCAGATTACCCTGCCTATCTACTGATAAAAAAGACCACAAAGTCCTTAATGAAATCAAAATCTTTTTAGAGTCAATGGGAAAGAACATCGATACATATTCTTTAGTTCCCAAAGTGCAGAAGTTTGATTAGGTTGAAAAAAGCATGAGAGATACAATGAGTGAAATGAGCATAAAAGTCGCAGAAAGTGATCTGTCTACAATATCAATGTTAAATAAGGAACAGAAAGCAACATTTAATTTGATTATTGAAGCTGTCTTTGTGAAACGTAAGGGTTGTTTTTTCGACGATGGTCCTGGAGGAATGGGGAAAATATTTTTGTCTAGAGTTATTAGCGGAAGTGAAGTCAAAAGTATACATAGCAGTAGCTACTGCTTCATGTGGAGTTGCAGTAGCTATACTTCCAGGAGGTAGAACTGCACACTCCCGTTTCAAAATTCTGCTAGACATGAAGCCAAATAAAATGTGCAAAGTGAGTAAACAAAGTTCATTGGCAAAGTTACTGATAAGTGCATATTTTACATATTTTAAGTGTATTTTATGATTTAGTTTTGCTGTGTTTTAATTAATTTTATAGCTAATTAACTAGGTTTCTAGTGAAGATTGGTATTTTTATGGTTAAAGTGTAAAAATTGCATTTCTATGAATTTTAATGGTAAAAACTTCATATATTTATAGGTTTAAGGATTCAATCATCAAATGGAGTGAATTGAAAAAATATTTGGATGATTATTGATGATTTGAAAGGATTTAAAAATAATATGAAGTGCAAAAGAGGAAATGCAATCAAGTATAAAAGGAAGAAAGTTTTATAACTTTGACACCTTGTGGTATTTTAACTATATCTTACGTTACAAGTATTAGATTGAGATGATTTTTGACTATTTTGAAGTTAAGATATATATATCTACATTTGCTGTGAAGACATGGAAGTCCAGTTTAGTGGTTATCATTGTCAAAATATCGAAAAATAGAAGTGCATTTTCATTGTCAAAAGCTGAAACAAGGGATTGGCCAGTCAAGGGTATTTTGGTCATTTATCAGTCCACAGAGCTCCAAATTGGATGATTATTGATTCATTGGAAAGCTAACTCAAAAGATTACAACTTTTATATTTTACACAAGAGTTAGTTCAACCTCCATCATCAAGAAAATATCAATTAAATTGGACCAAAAATAGAGTAAAGAGAAGACTTGACCAGAAATGAGCAACCTTCAAAAAAGCAAAACGTGGGTACAATACACGACCTCAAGTTGCATTTTCGAGGCCACATATTCTTCAATTTTGGCTGTAACTTGCTCTGCAACTTGTGCTTTGTCACACAAGCTTTTTGACCCATTTTTTGTAAGAATTTCGGTGGAAATAGACCAGGACAACTGCCAAAGAAGCTTTGCAACTCAAATCTAACTTGTTTATGGGCTCAAGAAGAATCTTAACATAATTTAGCACTTTGTCTTTTGCATGGAATTCCTCTATAAATAGAGGCCTTTGGGGAACATTTTCATAACTTTGGAAGGCTAGAGAAACTCCACAAAAATGTAGTCTTCACTAGTTTTTCTTAGTTCTTTAGTATTGTATAGTTAGAGTAGTTTATCCTTCTAGTATTTGTAGCTAGATTTGGATGAAAATTTGAGGAGCAAAGATGGAGAATTGGATCTCACGTGACAAGGGTGACTTCCCTCCTATCACTTTCTCTTTTGTATTTGTTTTCATGTTTAGTTATAATACAAGTTTGGTATTTGTTTTCATGTTTTGTTAAAATTTATGTCTAGAGTTATGGATGAACTTGTTATATCTTGTTTGTGATATTTATTTAGTTATTTGATAATATTATTTGAGCAAGTTATTTATTACTTTTGCTTATCTAATCATGATTAACTGGCCATTAATTATGATAATCTTTAGGTGTTAAGTTTGAAATAAGAATTGAAATCTAACACTAGTTCAAGAAAATGATAAACTTAGGAAGTACACTCACGAGAGTAAAGGTACACCTTTGTGGCTTTAGTGACTTGTTTCATGTAATTTTATAGAAGAAATGAACTTATAATTAATTTCATAACCATGAGAGTAAGTATGGATTAATTACAAGTATAGTTGATTCACTATGAAAGTAGGTTTCGCATACATTAGGAAATTACGCCATAACTAACCAAGATAATAGCATTCACTTAACCGGTAATTTCATTGGCGATAGTAGTTAGGAATTCCATATCTCTAAGAGATTTATATTGTTATTTTTATTATTTTTATCTCATATTTATAGTGTAGATTTAATTTTTTATATTTGTGGTAGTCTAAATAATAAAAGAGTTTGAAAACCGTCAGTAATTAACAATTTTCACTTTGGACTCAACCTTTAAACCCTATAATCAATCACGACTCGCATACTTGCGAAAAATTGCGTGTGGAGTATTTAGAATTTTATCAATATAAAACTTGAATGTGAATGAGTTAATTGTTATATGTATAACCTGCACTCGTCAAGTTTTTGACGCCGTTACTAGGATAGATTTTGTTCAATATCGGTGCTAAGAATTACTTTATTAATTTAGACAATTTTATTTACTTTTGTTATTTTTGTTGTGTTTAGTGTCCTTTTTTTATATTTAGTGTCTTGATGAGTCTTTTATTTTGTATCTAGTGTCTTGTTTTGTATGTGTCGAGTCACTTATTCTTCTTGACTAAACTTGTTTTTGAACAACTTTGAAAGTATGTTTAAGGATTCAAGGAGAGTAGAGTACATGAGCGGACAATGTTTGAGAAGTGAAAAATCGGTAATGGATAGTTATCATGTGCAAAACTCCATAGATAAAGGCAACCAAGAAATTATCAAAGGCATGTCGTTTGAAGATGGTTTAAGGAGTTTCAAAACTAAACTTTATTATATAACGTTAAAAGTTCAATTGGACACCATTAAGAATATGTTTGAACAAACAAGGAATGTTAATACTTTTAATTCTAATCATATGATTTGTGACTTGTGTGAAAATTATTATGCTACTCATACATGTAAGTAAGCACAAAATGTGAATTATTTTAATGAATTTGGGCATTGCAATCCTTATTTTGATCAAAATGATCCTAATTGAGGCAATTCTTATACTTATGATTGGGATAATCAATGTGCATATAATACTTCTCCATGTTTATATGATTACCAATTCGAATGTGTCCAATATGAATCTAACCCATCTTGAAAATTAGTTATGGAACACTTAGCTAATACAACCTCCGATCGTTTTAATAGGGTTGAGGAAAGGTTAGATGAATTAGTTTCTCACTTTGGTAGAATATAAGAACAATTACATATTTTGTGCGAAATTATTTTTTTTAATCATATGCAAAATGACCCTAACACGAATGGTGGGGGTGTTGTATGTGAAAATGGATTGCATTTTGATGAAAATAATGCATCTAATGTGTGTTTCAATGTGAAAATGTCCATTTCACATGATAATGCCTTTGGAATGAAGTTTGAACTTCAAGAGACAAACATGAATGATGTATATATAACCCCTTTTGAGGAGTATGTTACAAATGAAGGTTCCAAGGTCATAATCATCCAATAAGGTTATATGGATGTTCCTTGGTGAATACTCAAGTGACATACTTTCAAGGTACTCTCTATGAATTCACTTGAGTTAGGTAAGCCACTTCCATCTCTCTCATCATTAGAACATGTGACTTTTGTTATTAAGCTACATTTTAATGATTCACCATGGCCTAAAATGGTGGATTATTCATTGATAAAACCTCCTTGAAAAATGTGGTTATATAATCAGACCAATGACTATAAACAAAAACGCTTGTTGAGAGGCAACCCAATATTTTGGTTTTTTATGTTAATAAAGAATGATTTTATGTTTAAATTATATGTTTAAATTATTTTGTTGTTTTCTTTTATAGGTTTGGGAAATAGAAGTAAAGGTGACCAAATGAGGTGAAAAAGACGAAATTTGATTGAGCAACTCTACCCCTCGATTTGAATAAAATTTATTTTTTATTTGTTAAAGAGGGTTAAAATGCATGTTTGATCATTTTACATGTGCACACATTGATTATTTTGACAAAAGAATAATCTAGAATGTATTTTGAGTAATTGGGGTAAAGAGTATAATTTCGAGAAGTTAAAACTTTTTCTGCAGAAAATTTCAGCATACAAAACGCGACTCAGAAAAACGTGATCTCAAGTCGCATTTTCAGAGCCGCGTGTTGGTTTCTGGAAAATTAAAAGAGAAAATACGAGCTCAGAAAAACGCGACATAAAGTCACTTTTTTAAAGTCGCGTATTCAGTTCTGCAAAACTAAAGCAAAAAAGATGGGTTTGAAAACGCTGCTCAAGCTCGCGTTTTCAAGTCACATTTTTAAGGGTCTTTTTAAGAAGCAAAAGTGCAATTTCATTCTTTCTTCTTCTTCTTCTCCTTGCTCACCTCACATATTTCACACACACTCACATACCCTTTACCAATCTTCTCTTATATACCATTTCCTTGCAAGAATTCATCAACTCAACATCATTTGACCTTCATAGTCTTTTTAACTTATTAAAATTCAAGAAAAATATCTCAAAAATTGATTTTCAAGAAATTAAAGATTAGGGTTTCTCAACTCTAAATTTAACAGAGGTCAATTGAGGTAATTTTCATATGGTTTTTGCATCATTTGCATCACCAAACATCACTCTACCAATTTGAGATAAATTTCTTGAAATTAATTTGGTTTGGTATTTTAATATTCACCATTTGCATATCTTTTGAGTTCTTTGATACATATTGAATGGTGAATTTGTGGATGTTATTTGTTGGTGTATATAAACTCCATTATGCTTGTTTAACATTTTTAAATATGTTTAGATGATCAAATGTGGGAATGTGATGATCTATGTAATGTTTCAATTTATGCATATTCCTATTTTATGATCAATGTGGTAATTGCTCTTGAAATATTGTTAAGCATAATTGAATGGTTCAAATTACTAAAATGTGACTTGTTCATAATACTTGCATGTATACATTCATTATATGGTGACATTTTAACAAATTTGAATTTGTAAACTTTAGAGACTAACTAGTTATCTAGTTAAAGGAAAATGATGCATTTAAATGGAAGATTATTGCTTAATCTTTGTATAAAGCATGATTGGATGAAAAATGTGTGAAGTGAAGTGTTTCATTATACCTTGAGTAGTTTCTTATGTATTTTCTATGGGTACATCACCAAAACAAAGGCGTAGAGTTACGAATCGCCGTTTTATATTTATTAATACCTTTGTTATCACCTTTGTTTCTCATTTTCACTTCTTAAGTTTCTATTACAAATGGTTACAAATGGAACTCATAAAATTTCCTTTTTGTAGAAATTGCGGCAAATGAATCATAAATTTCATGATGGATTCTGGAACTTCATATTCGTGCACTCTAATAACATCAATAGGGGAGT
Source organism: Coffea eugenioides (assembly GCF_003713205.1). Taxonomy (NCBI): domain Eukaryota; kingdom Viridiplantae; phylum Streptophyta; class Magnoliopsida; order Gentianales; family Rubiaceae; genus Coffea; species Coffea eugenioides. Next base: position 28,488,223 of record NC_040044.1, on the reverse strand, counting down.
ATTCCATTCGTTATCTTAATTTCCCTTTTTACACAATGAAAATAATGTGCATATTATGTGTTCAGGGGGAGAATTGAAATTGTATGTATTGTATGTGATTGATTTGTTGGTTAAAAATACTGGACTTATGCCTGAAAATGCTATTGAGCTTAGAAATTTTTCAAAATTAACTTTGTTGGCAGAGAGTTTCGTCTATTTATAAGGGAAAACTTTGCCAAAATTTTTCTAAAATTATAAAATTATCCCAAAAAATTTCAAATTTTTTTAATTTTATCCAAGAGCAACAAATTCCATACCATTAGTAGCTTAAATTTCTTCTACTTTTGAGATAAATATATGTGATTTTAAAACTTCTTTTCTCATTTAATTTGAAAATGATTATAATTTGAGCATTTGTAGGAAAGTATATCGTATAAAGTGGAGAAAATTATGTCTAAATTTTACAAATTTGATGAAATTTATTCCCTTTACTCGATTTTACATAGTTAAGTCATTAATATGGTCAATAAGTGCAATACTCTTCTCATAATTATTCTTTTGACCAACTGATTATTATCCTTACTTTGAAAAAAAAGAAGGAAAAAAAGAAAAAGAAAAAGAAAAAAAGAGAGAGAGAATAAAAGTTGTTCTATTCCAATGGTTCTTATACTGGATAACTGGAAGTTTTCATCTATAAATGTTTACTTTTGCGTAAAAAACGGTACTATAATTAAAAGTATGCAAAACAACTAAAGGATATGAAGGGCTGAGTAACTGGATCTTCGCATTAAAAGGTACTTTGACAACTTAAATAATATTTAGATATGTTATATGAATAAAATCTCTCATTAAACTTGAGAAGAGAGATGATCATGGGTTTAGAAAACATTTTTATTGACCATATGAGTTACTTACTTGTGAAATTGGATAAGCATGAGAAATGAAATTGAACTAATTATAATTACAACATAATTGGCTCTCCTTTACTTGATATTATGAGTTCTTAGTTGAGTGATTGCATAAGAGTTATTTACCTTGTTTTAAGAAAATGAAGTTGAATTGTGTACATATGTTTAATTTCAAAAGTTTGGCTCATTGATGGTTTGTAATTCTTAATTGCTTGAGGACAAGCAATAGTTTAAGTGTGGGAGAATTTGATAAGTGCATATTTTACATATTTTAAGTGTATTTTATTATGATGTGTTTTAATTACTTTCATAACTAATTAACTAGGTTTCTGGTAAAGATTGACATTGTATGGTTCAAGTGTAAAAATTACATTTCTATGAATTTTAATGATGCAAATTTCATATTTTTATAGGTTTAAAGATTCAATCATCAAATGAAGTAAATTAAAATGATATTTGGATAATTATTAATGATTTGAAAGGATTTAAAAATAATATGAAGTGCAAAAGAGGAAATGCAATCAAGTATAAAAGGAAGAAGTTTTATAACTTTGATACCTTGTGGTATTTCAACTATATCTTAAGTTACAAATATTGGATTGAGATTATTTTTAAACCATTTTGAAGTTAAGAGATATATCTACATTTAGTATGAGACATGGAAGTCTAATTTAGTCTTTTTCATTGTCAAAATATCAAAATATAGAAGTGCATTTTTCATTGTCAAAAGCTGAAATAAGGGTTGACTAGTCAAGAGTATTTTGGTCATTTATTGGTCCACAAAACTCCAAATTGGATAATTCTTAATTCATTGGAAAGCTAATTCAAATGGCTACAACTTTCATGTTTTACACAAGAGCTAGTTTAGCCTTCATAATCAAGGATATATTGAGTGAAATTGGACCAAAAATAGAGCAAAGAGAAGACTTGACCAGAAATGAGCAAACCTGCAAAAAGGCAAAATGTGGGCACAATACGCGATCTCGGGTTGTGTGTATTATTCAAAACAAACCTGCAACTTGCTCTTCAACTTGTGCTTTGCGCACACAAGTTTTTTGACCCATTTTTCTATAAGAATTTCGGTGGAAACAGACCAGACCGTTGCCAAAAAAGCTTTACAACTCAAATCTAACTTGTTTATGGGCTCAAGGAGAATCCTAACATGATTTAACACTTTATCTTGTACATGGAATTCCTCTATAAATAGAGGCCTTTGGGAAACATTTTCACAACTTTGGAAGGATAGAGAAATTCCACAAAAATGTAATTTTCACTAGTTTTTCTTAGTTCATTAGTATAGTACAGTTAAAATAGTTTATTTTCTTGTATTTGTAGCTAGATTTGGATGAAAATTTGAGTAGCAAAGATGGAGAGTTGGATCTCATGTGATAAGGGTGACTTCTCTCCTATCACTTTCTCTTTTGTATTTGATTTCATGTTTAACTATAATTCAAGTTTAGTGTTTGTTTTCATGTTTGCTAAAGTTTATGCCTAGAATTATTGTGACGACCCCACCTCCCTCTTTGGCGTATCCAAGGGTTTGGCAGACCGCCTGCCTGGCTCTCGCCAAGACTCACTCGCTCACTCAAACAACTCTCAAGATTAATCATTCAAGGCTCCAAAATAACATTTAAGTTCTACCATTCAACCAAAATGCAAACTTATTTACAACCCAAAAGTCAAAAGTATGATACAACGTCAAATGTCAAAATATATCCTATCAACCAAAAGTATAAGTACAAGAGGGTTACACACTCTAGTTCACATTCAATTGTTTCGGACCTCCATTACTATAAGGAAAATAAAAACTAAAGGAATGAGCTAAAAGACCAGTGAGATTCCTAAACAAGCAATCAGGTAGGGAAACCATGGAAACATTACATTTAACAATTTGCATACTTTGCACAGTAATTTCTAGTCATTCAAGAAATAAACACTCAATCATTGGAAGGATACGTGTTCACTTGGAGCCATTCATTCAAGTCATTCATTCATTCATTCGCCAACCATTTTCCTTATCCCTCCGACATTAGAAAACGTTTGCAAGTGAAAACTCCTTCAGTGATCTTGTCATTCGTTCATTGACATCATTGCATTGAATACACTGGCCAGTTCTCCACCAGATTTCGTGGTAATACTCGAGTATACCAAACATTGTTCTAGGATCACCAGCCGCCCGACTGAATTCGTTTCTGGCTCGAGTCGACTGGCAACGAAGGGTAAGGGTCCAGTTCAGCCAAAAGGTTTACATTCACACACAAGTTGCATTCAATCATTTAATCATTAAAAATTTCACATTCACTTAGGTCGAGTGCAATAAAGTACACACTCGCCTATCAAAAATTCATTTAACAATCATTGAAAAACATTTAACATTCAAGCAAACATTCACAACAATTCACATAGTCATTGGAAGCACAATATGCAAAGAACACTCACCAGTTTAAGTAAAATAACATCAAAACTTTCCTTCCGGATTATGCCCTTGATCACCGACAAACCCTAAGAATAACTAAAAGAAAATATTATGGTTCAACCATCCAAAGTTTAGGTGAACCAAAGAAAATCCGAATAACTACTAGTACAAAAGTGCAAATATGATTTTAGAGTGAAAAGAGAACATTTAGACCCAAGGGACATGAGTAACCAAGAATTTTCTCATTCCAATCATAAATCAAGCTCAAAATGATTTAACAACTCTAACTTAAAGTTGGAAATGAAAGTAAGGACAGTTTTAGGAAAACAGAATTTTTTTCTAATTTTGCGCGATGCTATTTGAAAAATCATATCTCAAGTTTCTTAAGTCCAAAATTTATAAATTTTATACTTTGAAAAATAGATTCAAAGAATTACAATTTCTCAGAAGACACCTTTGTAAGATTCTGTCCACAAGTCAGTCAAAATCTAATCTCAACTGGCTGCTTTATCCAGTAGAAAGATAGAACAGGAATGAAAATTCAGTCAACTTTGGAAAATCACAGATATTCATAGGAATTGAGAAAATTTATGAAATTTTAATGGTAGAAAGTACTCTGAATCTAGTTTCAAACGCAATAAACAAAACTCAATTTAGATTTTTCTACACCAAGATATGATAGATTTCCCAAGACTGCTTAGAGTCTCCTGCGGGAAAAAATTTCAGCAGCACTTCCTTTGTGTTTACCAATTTTTCTAGCCATTTCAAGGCTACACTTTCACCACAAGACAGCCCCAATCAAGTTCACAAGATATAGGATACATATAGTACTTATTTTAACCATAAAACTAACTATAACCAACATATACCTAAGCTGGAAATTAACCAAACCCTAGCAACAACTTCACCAAACCCTAGCAAAACTATGAAATTACCATAAACATGCTTTCTTCAACTTCAATCATAACATATCTTGCATAAATCTCAAGAAACAAGTAAAAAGAGATGTTTTTTAGAAATTTTACCTCAAAACCCCAAGATAACAAGCAACCAAAGAGCTTTCTTCCCGAAGTAATTCCACCAAAAGCTTCCCTCCAAGCTTAACTCAAAATTAATCGGTATGGATTAAGGTTGGTCTTTGGATTCTTCACAAATCAAGCAAGAAAATCAAGATGAAAATTTGGAAGTTTTCTCTCTTCTCTCTCTCTCAATTTTGGCCTTCACAAGAGAGAATGAAAGATTTGTGTTGTGAAATTGCAAGATAAAGACTAAAGGAAAGTCTTGGTCAAAATTTAGCTTGATGGTTGACAAGTGTCACCCAACTATTTTGTCATTCTTTTCCTTTTCCTTAGTCAATAATGGTGGCTGACTTAAGGGTTAATGTAGGGGAAATTAATGAAATAAAAATAATGAGATTAGGGTAAGAAAGTATTGGTCAAGCGGTGTACTCAACCGGTAACAAACGGCGCACGTCGGTTCAAGTCTTTTCTCTTAACTCCCTTGTACTTTTGTTTTAACTTATGATTCACTAACTTATTATTAGCACTTCTAATCACACACTTTCTCTTACCTAATACTGACTCTTATCCACCAAATTTAGTGAATACACCTCACCAATCGATCACACTACCAAAATACACCAAAACCCTAACTTACTCTAAATTTAAAAGTAAAAGTAAAACTCTTGACTCAACTAATGAAATCACCATGAAATTTAGGGCTAGTAAATAGTTAAATAGTCAAAGTAAAGAAATATAGAAGGAAATATAAATTAATTTTCAAAAACAGGAGGAAATTCTAAAGGAATTTTCGAGTCCTCACAATTATGGATGAACTTGCTATATCTTATTTGTGATATTTACTTGGTTATTTGATGATATTATTTGAGCAAGTTATTTATCACTTTTAATCGGCCATTAATTATGATAATCCTAAGGTGTTAAGTTTGTAATGAGAATTGAGATTTAATACTAGTTCAAAAAAGTGATAAACTTATGGAGTACACTCACGAGAGTAGTAGTGTACTTTTGTGATTTTAGTGGCTTGTTTCATAAAATTTTATAGAAAAAATGAACTTGTAGTTAATTTCATAACCATGAGAATAAGTATGATTTAATTACAAGTATAGTTGATTCACTATGAAAGTAGGTTTCACATACATTAGAAAATTACGTCATAACTAACCAAAATAATAGCATTCACTTAACCGGTAATTTCATTTGCAAGAATAGTTAGAAATTCCATATCTTTAGGAGTTTTATATTGTTATTTTTATTACTTTTATCTCATATTTATAGTGTAGATTTAATTTCTTGCACTTGTGATAGTCTAAATAATAAACGAGTTTGAAAACCATCGATAATTGACAATCTTCTCTATGGGTTCGACCATTAATACTCTATACTCAATTACGACTCATATACTTACAAAAAAACGTATCTGGGATATTTAGAATTTTATAAATATAAAACTTAATTGTGGATGAGTTAATTGTTATATGTGTACCCCACGCCCGTTAGTTACTGCAACAAGCCAAGCTGATAATTTGGGATGAAGCACCAACGACACATAAAGCTAGGATTGAGGGAGTTGATAAATTATTCAGCAATCTAATGGATACCTCTGAGATTTATGGATCAAAGGTCATTGGTTTTGGAAGAGATTTCAGACAAGTATTGCCAGTTGTTGTTCGAGGTTCAAAATCTGATTTTGTACAATCTAGTTTAATAATATCTTACATTTGGCTAGAACTGCAAAAGAACAATTGAAAGTAAAAATGAAAGCTGACGTGCGCGGGGTATACATATACAATTAGCTCATTACACAATCAAGTTTTACATTTATAATTCCTAAATACCCCACACGCGATTTTTCGTAAGTATACAAATCGTTTATTGAGCATATGGGTATTAGGTATCGATCCCACAGGGAAGATTTCAATTACCGGTGATTTTTGAACTTTTTTATTATTTAGACTACCATAAACATAAAAATAATGAAAATAACACTAGAAAACTCCTAGAGGTATGGAATTCCTTACTATTCTTGCAAATAAAGTTATCGGTTAAGTGAATGCTATTATCTTAGCTAGTTATGGCGTAATTTCCTCATGTATGTGAAATCTACTCTCGTAGTGAATCAACTATACTTATAGCTAAACCATATCTACTCTCCTGGTTATGAATTAACTACAAGTTCATTTTTTCTTCATTTCTTCTATGAAATTACATGAAACAACTCACTAAAGCCAAAAAGGTGTTCCTCTACTCTCGTGAGTGAACTCTCTAGGTTTATCACTTCGTTGAACTAGTGTTAAATTTCAATTCTCATTACAGACTTAACACTTTTAGATAATCATGACTAATGGCCGGTTAATCATGATTAGAAAAGCAAAAGTGATAAATAACTTGCTGAAAATAATATCGTCACATAACCAAATAAACATCATTAATAAGATATAGAAAGTTCATCCATACTCTAGACACAAACTCTAACTAAACATGAAAAACAAGATCCAAACTTGTATTATAGCTAAACATGAAATCAAATATAAAAGAGAAAGTGATAGGAGAGAAGTCACCGTTGTCACATGAATTTCAAACTCTCCATTTTTGCTCCTCAATCTTCATCCAAATCTAACTACAAATACAAGAAGGAAAAGCTACACTAACTATACTATACTACTCTAACTAATGAACTAAAAAAATTCTAGTGAAGACTACATTTTTGATGAGTTTCTCTAGCCTTCCAAAGTTGTAAAAATATTCTCCAAAGGCATCTATTTATAGAGGATTCAAGAGCCAAATAAGTTGTTTCTAGTTATCATTTTTTACTCTTGAAACTCTCATGATTTGTTTCTCCAACTTTCCAACCTTTCTTGATCAGATACAGTCGGAATTGTTTGCTGAAAGTGAGTTGGAAAAGTTGTGTGAAAGCAAGACAAGTTGATGAGCAAGTTGCAGAATATAGAAGAGAATATGCGACTTCATGAATACGCGACTTCAAGTCGTGTATTGGATAGTCGCATTTTCACTTCAGCGCCACTTCAACTGCTATGTTCTCAGTGATGGAGGCCGAACTAGCTCTTGTGCATAATAAAAAAGTTGTAGCCCTTTGAGTTAGTCCAGTGCCTCAATAATCATCCAATTTGAAGCTTTGTGGACTGAAAAATGACCAAAATATATCAACAAGTCAGAGCTCTGTTTCAGCTTTTGACAACAGAGTTGCACTTCTGTATTTCGACTTTTTAACTAGGAAAATGACTGAACTGGACTTTTATGTCTTCATACCAAAAGTAGATCTATCTCTTATCTTCAAAATGATTTAAAAACCACCTCAATCTGATGCTTGTAACTTATGATATAGCCAAAATATCACAAGATATCAAAACTGTGAAACTTGCTTTCTTTTATTCTTGATTGCATTTCCTCTCTTGCACTTCATATCTTCTTTAAACTACTTCAAATCATCGAAATATCTTCTCATAATACTCCAATTGATGATTGAATCATTAAACCTATAAAAATATAAAGTTTTCACCATTAAAATCCATCGAAATGCAATTGTTCACACTTAAACCATAAAATGCATATTTTTACTAGAAACTTAGTTAATTAACTATAAAAGTAGTTAAAACATACTAAAACTAACTAATAAAATACACTTAAAATACGTAAAATATATACTTATCAAGAGCCAAATTAGATCCCAATTTTATAGAATATCTTCTCCGCATAGGCAATGGAACTGAACTAGTTATAAAGGATGAAAATATCGAAATTGTGACGCCCCCACTTCTCCCTAAGGCGAACCAAAGGGTATCCGCGGAACGCCTGCCTAGCTCTCGCCAGGACTCAAGCAATTCCATTCAACTTATAGCCGGACCACACAATACAAGCCAATAATTTAGATACACTAAATGCGGAAGTATTCAAACTTAATAATAGTCATCCATTCTCCTCAGAATACAGATTACATTTTGTCCAAAGGGTCACATCACGGGGTACCTATCAGCTTGCCACCCGCACGCGGGCATCCCTTACGGAGAGTTTCGCTTCGTGACTCTTCACGAACGAGAGGCTCGGGGCTTTTCCAGACGAAGGACTTAAGATCCCAATTGTCGGCATATGGCTCTGATACCAACTGTAACAGTTCTCAGGGTCACATTTCCATACCAAAAGTACAATTCCAAAACCAAAGGCATAACCAAAAGTAATAACAAGCCCTAAACAAAAGTACATCAAGAGGGCTTCTCCATTTTACCTCCGAGTTCAAACTTGTTAAGGAAAACAAATCTACAGGGTGAGCAAAACGCTCGTGAGGCCAAGAACACACATGCAACCACATAGTTCAGATAACAAGCCCAATAACAATTCAGGTATTATCTTGCAAGTAATTAATAACACCAATAAACTGTAACCAGAAACAATTCAAGGATATAGAAGCTCTCAGGAGCTAAGTTCCACATTTGCCGATGCCGTCTATATATCTTTCCGTGATGACTCTCCGTCAACCGGATTGATATTTTCATATCCGTAGTTCACCACTTACTTCCCATCCGTCCACCATACACCCCTTCGGGCCCGCACTACATTTATAAGGCGATACTATACGAGTATGCCAAGCGAGATCTCTCAATAGATCAAGCTTATCATTTGAGTCTCATGGCTCACCGAGGTTCCCGACCAAGCCCATGCCGGCTCGAGTTCCAAGGTCGGCCTATGAGTTTGGGCATCCCCCATTTGTCATGTAAATGTCGAGGAGATTCACTCCATCGACGTATGCAATCATAGCATACCATTTCATGTATTCAAGCATTTGATAGGTTTAAGCAGACATTTCAAGTCATGTAAACCAAGCAAATCATGTTAAGCATGAGTCATTCGTTTCAAATGAGAACGAGTGCGATCAAGTACACACTCGACTCCATTTTGTCAAAATCAGTTAAGCTAAGCATGAAATCAGGTGAATCAAGCATGAATCAAGACTTTAGGGTTCAAGTAGGCATACACTTGACACTCACCAAGTTATGCAAGCAAGTAAATTGGAGGAAGAGTTCAAACTTCCACAGTAGGGTCCTCTTGGAGGTCCTCGTGCGTGCCTGAGCAAATAATAGTGAATTATCACCCATATCCCAAATATTGAGGAATAATTCGTTCACTAGTATTACTCTAGGAAATTCCGTGAAAATGAACCTCAATTACTCGTAAATCGAGGTTCGAGAGAGGTTTAATAACATTCAACAATATTTAAGTCTTTATCTAGGAAATCGGGGATAAAACGTTTAGATAATATCAAAAGAATAAAGAGTTCTTGAAAAACTCTATTTCCTTGAAAGTTGGAAAATTTTCAGTTTTGTTATGAATCTTTGAAAAATCGTAACTCACTCGGCATAAGTCGAGAATTGGAAAACTTTATACCGTTGAAAACCTCTTAGAAAGTACTGCAAGTTCCTAGAAGACACTTTTCCATGAATCGAAGTGGAAAGTGCTCAAAAATGAGCCTAAAGTTGCTGTTCCAAATCACCCAGGATTGAGCCGGGGTTGGTTTTTCGCTAACTTTGAAAATTCGGCAGAATTCACTCGTTGCAAACCAGCCCTTGAAATTTATAGATCAATTAGAGGTGCAAGTAAGGTTTAGGTCAGAACAAACGGATCAAGAATCGGAGTTTCGAGCACCAAGATATGGTAGCTCAAAGTTGGGAAAAATTCAAGACTGTTACAAAATTTCCAGATTTGGTTCCAACTTTGGACCTTTAGTTAAGTGCCGAAACGGACTTGGATTGACACCAAATTTTTCAGTATAATACTTCCATATGAAGGTTATCTCTCTATCAAATTTCACGGAACAATACCCTCGGGAGAGGGGTCATTCAATCAACCAAAGTTTGGAAAAATCCTTAAGGCAGTCTGTCCAAATCTAAGATTTTCAAAACGAGCAGTCGCCGTATTTTGATCATAACTCTCTCAATTTTAACTCGGAATTGGGAATGGTTGATAGTGTTAGAAAATAAATTCATAGGGCTACAACTTCACAGAAGCAATCGTTTCAAGTTTCAGCATGCAACTGGTTCAAAATCAAGGCTCAAGTTGCAGCATTATCAAATCATTTCGGCAGAACGGAGAAACAGGACAGCCGACTTCAGATGAATGGTGTGGCTCACACACATAAAACCAGGACGTGCATTATACACCGATAAAAACATGGAAACGTCTAGTTTCAAATGCCGCTAACGGCACCTGATTTCGACGTCGGAGTACGGAGTTATGGACGAAATACAACCACTAGTCTGGATTACGGCGAAACCGTTTTCCAGTTTACTAGTTTTTTGAAATAAATTCGTTTGAGCAACCAAAACTCAATATTTTTCAACGAAATTTTGTACACAACTTCTACAACATGTAAACTACACAATCAAGCCATTAAATCCTCAATTTCTGCAATAAAATGACCGAACAGAGCAGGGGCAAAATGGTCAAGTTTGGCCCTTGCTCTCTACGTGAGTTTCCTGCAGTTTTTCTTCAACGAAACACTAACTTAAACACTAATCCGTCATCATAAACTTCATCAAGCACAGAATCAGCAACAACCCAAGAGTGGGAATTCATAGAGCCCACTTTTTCCAACAATACAAGCTACTAAAGTAAAGATTCCAACTCAAATGCGTAAATCAAACTCCATAAACAAGTTTAAGAAGTTAGATGGCTACCTACTTTGATGGCTGTTCAAATCAGAAAATTTCGGTCCCTATGAAGCCTGAAGACAGCCGTGAAACTCCTCCCTTTTCCAGCCTAAGTTGTTGTCCAAGTGAAAAGCTAAACGAATGTGAAGTTTGGTGAGAATCTATGGAAGTTTTGGTAGGAATTTGGTTGAGTTTTAGAAGAAAAGAAATGGTGACTTTGGTTGTTCCTTTGCTGCAGTCTAGCCGGCCATTGTAGCAGAGAAAAGGAAATGAATTTCGGCTCTGTAGCCTTTGCGTACAAAAGACGCTTGACGTCAAATCCTTTGATACGTCAAATCAATTTTAACTAGTACCCTACGCGCGCGTTTTGTATCCGATTTCTCTTACGTTTGTTGCACTAGTGCACTAAACCTCTAGGGCCCTTACATTCATATAAATATTATTCATTCTTAATTGTTCCAAAATAATGGTCCAAAGTCCCTCAATTAAGCGCGCACGTGAAAACACGTATTTCTAATTTAGGCGTAATAAAAATTAAAACCTTTGAAAAATTCTTATAACGATCGTACCACTAGTTATTACTTGTGTGTTTAAACCTAAAATTGTCTATTTTAGGTCCATTGTATAGGTCTTAAATTTTTAGCTTATTGTAATCCCAATTGGCTAAAGTGTTTGGACACGTTTTCACCTTTTCACTAAACAAGCTTATAAGAAAATAATTTTTGAAACGAGACACTTTAAAAAAATATAACGAAGCTATAAAACCATGTACTTAGGTCTAATAGGCTAGAAAATATTATTCGTGGCAAAAATCCAAATAAATAATTATTTTAGCCAAAATTAGGGATTTTAAAATAATGGAATTTTACGAGTCCTCACATGAATTGTGTAGACACCAAATTTTGAATAATTTGATGTAGCATCTATTTCATGATTTTCATTTTAGATTGCTTGCATTTTGGTTCGTTATTGTGTGTTTTGCACTATTAGTTGTTATGTTATTTTAGTTTTATTCATTTTCGCCCTTTTAGTTGATTTATTTCATTTGCTATTTATTTTTATTTTAGTTTTTAGTTTTGGCTTTTAAGTTTAAAATTAGTATGGAGTTTTTAGGAAAAGGAAAAGGAAAATATCAAAAATATGTTTTAGTCATTTTTGTTTTTATTCAATGCTTTCTTGAAAGAAAAATGAAAAGAAAAATCATAAAAAAGGAAAAAGGGAAATTTCTTCACAAAAATATGTTTATTTCTTTAAATTCAACCTTTTTGCACTTTAGTTATTTTTATTAAGTTATTTTGAAAAAAAAGAGAGAAAAAAGGAAAAATGAAGAAAATTTGAAAAATGGACATTTTTGTTGTTTTTATTTATTTAGTTTGTTTTTTATTTATTTGTTTTCATTCTTATTATTATTACATGGTTTTTGTCATTTTGTTATTATTATTATTATTATTATTTATATTATGTATTTATTTAAGTTTGAAAAAAAAAAAAAAAAAAAAAAGGGATAGCCGCGGCAAGCTGCATTTGTAGCAGCTTGCAAGGAAAGTTTGGGACGGCTCCTTGGGCTGCAAATACAGAAGATGGCTGGGAGTGTTTAGGGTTGTGAGGTTTCTGGTATAAAAAGCAAAGGAGAAAGCCAGCCGCAGGGGGAAGTTTTTCGGTGAGCAAGAGAGGATAGAGGGAACGGCTGCAAACTGAAAGAAAATGACCGAGAGCAAAAAGAGGTGAGGGACGGAGAAACAAAAAGGGGATTTTTGAGGGAGCGTTGAACGGCAAGAAGAGAAACGGGAAAACAGCAGAGGAGAAGAGGATAGAGGGAACGGCTAAAAGGAAAACCGAGAACTAGGAGGATTCAGAAGGGAGATTCGGAAGAGAGAAACACAAGCCAAAGAAAAGAGACCTACCGAGGGAAAGTTGGCGGCGGCTTAAGAGATAGAAAGGAACCAGAAAAGAAACATCTAGGGGTTTGGAGAGGTTGAGAAGGAGTGAAAGAAAGACCGAAAGAGAGAGGGCTGTGAGGAGAGTTTCGGCTGCGAATCAGAGAATGCGAAGGAAGATATCGCCTGCATCAGCGCTGGAGCCTCTCGCAACCCAGAACGTGGATTTCAATTGCCGGAGCCGTGCGATTTCCAGGAGCCTCTACTGTTTCGTTTAGCAGCTTAGGTGTTTTCAGGTAATCATGGATCTTTCTCCATCTTGTTTTGACACAGTTTTTAGAAGAAATCTGAACCCTTTTCGTGCATGATGACTGCAAAGCATCCTTGTCTTTCTTTAGTTACCAAAGTTGTGACCTGCTGGTTGTTCTTGTTTAGTTTGTCGCCTGATTGTGGATACCATGAACTTGTGTGATACCAAAGCTGTGGTTAGGATCTCGTTGCTGCAAGCTTAGGAACCAAAAAGCTGTTATCTTTCGTGCTTTCTTTCTCTTGTGAAACTGAATCATGTGGTTGTGGGTTGCAGGCGTTTCTTAGTATCTTGTTCGTTCTTATGATCTGGATTTTAGGCTGTTTTTCTTGAAGCTTTAGGTTTGAAGTTAGTAGATGTCCATGTGCCTTTGTATTGCTGAACCTTTGTTAGTATTTGAGGAACTTGTTTTATTGTCCCTCTTCGCATAGGGAAGCCGAAAAATTTCAGAAAATTCTCAGCATATTGCAGCAATTTCATTCATAAATTTGCATAATTTCCTTCAATGCTTTGCTTTGTCGGATGAGGATTTTTTTTTGTTTGCTGCTTAAAGCCCAAAGTTTGGATAGATGAAATGGCTCTACACAAGGCTGCTTAGAGTTTGTTTCGGCAGCAGGTGGGGAGTTGCATAGATCCTTTTAGCTGCTGCATTTTCTTTCCTTTGACAGAAGGCTTTGCCCGCATTCTTATTTGCATGAAGCTCTTCAGTATTTCTGTTTTTTTTTTTTTGCCATTTCCTTGCATGAATGATAGAGTATTGGGAATGATAAGTTTAACAAGAACATGAGGTTGGGTTTTGGTTTGAGATTTTCTTTTGGCATGAAGTTGATGTGAGTTTGGGCTGCAAAATTGCAGCAAAAATTTGCTGGAGTTGCCTTCTTTATGCTAAGTCTTTTAGTTTATTTGGATGTTGAGTTTTGGTGATTTTGTTGTCAAGGTCAAGGTGGTGATGTTTGTTTAAGAGTCTAGCTAAGATGGGATTGGAAAAGTTGCATTAGAATGAACACAAGCTGCAAGAACTTGCGGATGAAAAATGTCGAATCTTTTGCATAAAACTCTCCAACATTTGCATGATTTTGTTTTTCTATGTTTGGGTTTGTTGAATGTTAGATTTGTCTGTCATGTTTCGCATGTTTGGTTGAAAGGATTTTGATCCAATTTATGTTGAGATTGATAGTTGCTTACGAAAAATGAAATTGCGGTAATGTCTTGGCTGCAGAAATGTTTCTGGGTTGCAGAAGTCATTCACGTAGATTGCATGAAAATTTGCATGAAAATACTTTCTAAAAATTACACTTTGGCCCCTCAAGTTTCTTTTTATTCTACTAAGGCCCAAGTAATTGGAACATTTAATCAATTGGATCCCTCATTTTCTGTCTAATTTCATTGTGGCCCAAAATCTGGAAAAATCGAACTAATTTCACTCTTTTGAGTTTAATCCTCTGTTTGCATATTTTATGTGATTTTGTTGGGATAGATTAATTCTTGTTTGCAGGTTATAATTGAGGTTTATTACTTTTATTTGGTTTCATCATGTTGGGTTCAATAAAATAAGTGATGTGGGCTAAGAGTTTTTTTTGTTGTTTGGGTTTAAGAAAGTGGGCTTAGTTCATGATGTTGGGGTTTTGGTTTGGGCCAAAGGGGTAGAAGCCCATCGGTTTTGTTGGTTAATTTTTTTGGGGCCAAAATAGCAGATTGGCCTACTTCT